>NW_008690633.1:31643-32841 GCF_000695815.1 Acanthisitta chloris | reverse complement strand
CCAGATGTGGAGAGACGGCGCCTTTGTCCTGCGCTCCGCCCTGGGAGGGGAGCCCTGTCCTGGGATCCCACCGGAGCCGCCAGCCCCAGATGGGGATGCAAGGAGGGAGCGAGGGGCCTGCCCTGGGCTCTGGGCCCCATTTGCCTCTGGTTCTTATATCATCTCCTCCCACCTCACTCCTCCATTCCCATATCCCCGACACTCCAGGAGCTCCAAATCCTCTTCACCCTCTTTGTGAGATGCTGGGACCTTCCCATTCCAGCAGCTGTTGTGTATTTGCTCTGGTGCAATCCCATCAACTGCGCTGAGATTCCGCCATTCCCACCTTCCATGGGATCACTGGGGGCCAAACCACTCCCAAACTTGGCTGTGACGGGTCTGATCCTGCCAACAGCCCTCCACGCCTCTCCCAACCATTGATTCTGACCCACAGCAATCCCCCAACAGCAGGAGGGAAACATCAGACTGGGGAGGTCCATCGGGAGAGGGAAATTCGGGGCTGCCAGCATGTCCACGGATGGCAGTCTGAGGCTCTGGCAAGAAACGGTCCAAGCAGTGCCAGTCATTCCACAAAACACACCAGAAACATGGAAAAAGGGAAAAGCTCTGCCCACGGATGCAGGAGGAATAAACAGTTGGTCTGGATCCAGCAGAGCATCCTTTGAAATGGGCTTCAGCCCTCCTTTGGGCTTTGTTTCTATCCCTGGGTCCCATGTGGTCCTGCTGAGAGCGATTTACATGAAAAGCAACAGAGAGAAGGGGGAATGAGGGGGGGAATGCAGGAGACAGAGCTCCAGGGAAAGGCTGAAGGGAGGAGAAAGCTACTTAAATTGACCTTATGGGGCTAATTTTTGCAGCTGGTCACTGGCTCCTGCATGGGGTCTGTACTGGGAATAGAGAGTCAGACTCTTGGAGCTCCTTTAGGCACTGAAAGGGGCTCTAAGGTCTCCCTGGAGCCTTCTCTTCTCCAGGCTGAACACCCCCAGCTCTCCCAGCCTGTCTCCATAGCAGAGGTGCTCCAGCCCTCGGAGCATCTCTGTTGCCTCCTCTGGACTCGCTCCAGCACCTCCCCAGGATGGGCTGACCCCAGTCACACGGGGAGGCTCTGCACACACGGGTGCTGCCCAAACAAGCACCCGCCTCGGGGATTCCAGGGGAACAGCCCCATTCCTTGGGGATTCACTGCCTCGGCAGCACC
>NW_008690633.1:18009-31620 GCF_000695815.1 Acanthisitta chloris | reverse complement strand
AAGGCTGTGCGTGCCCTCATCAGCCTCGTGGGTCCCACGCATCCTCTCCAAGCTCACCCACAGCCCATCCGCAGGTCCAGCCAGCAGCCCAAAAGTGCAAAAATAACCCAAGTGCCTTCAATCTGACTTCACACAGCAATGGATCTAGAGGCTGTATTGATCCCAATAGTCTGTGGTGGGCAGGGGGCTGGGTGGGGCTTGAAGCAAATTGGGACGTGGGGGATTCACAGGGTACTGGAGGTGGCCAAACCCAAGGACTCTTGGGTCTGCCTTGGGATCTGGGAACCATCCAGGTGATAGAGGCCAAGGTGCTGGTGTGTTCTTTCCCAACTCCTGGCACACAGATTTCAGGACAGCCATCCCATCTGTGCCTCAGTTTCCCCACTCCCTAGTGTGGTGTGATCCTGTGGCCGAGTGTGACAGTCACCACAGCCACACCACGGGCAGAGCAGAGATGGGACAGCCCTGGGACAGCTGGGGAAGGGCATTTATCCCAGGGAGGGAAGGATTCCCAGAACCAAACCACAAGCCAGCACAGGGAAGTGCCTGAGACCTGCCTGGCCTGCCCCGGCACTGCTCAGGGTCCCAGCTCAGCAGCTGGAAGGGCTGAGCTGTGCCAGAGCTTGTTTTGCAATCCCAGCTCAGCTCAGGAAGCAGGAGTGTGGCCCCGGATGCCCGGGCACGTCCAGCCTCCAGCAGTAGCTCCTGCCTCCCAGCACCCACAGAGCCGAGGCTGGCCGGGCAGCTCCTGCACTGGAGCTGAAGAAGGCTCTTAACCCCAAGGGGAGGGAGGAAGACATAAAGGAGATGGATAAAGGGAATTTTGGGTTCTTTATCTGGTGCTCTGTGGCTTGTGAAGTCCTTGTGTCCTGCCTCCTCCTCCTCTTGCTCCTGCTTGGTGCTGGAACTCCATTAAAGGGGCTGGCATGCTTCCCAAAGCACTGGGATGGGCTTCTGCCAGGGATCAAGGGAGAGCAAGATGAGATTTTACCTGTACAATTCACAAAAAAACAGATTTTTGAGTGAACTCGATCCATCCAGCCTCCTGCCCCCCACCTCCATCCTGCACAAGAGGCACAGCTGGGTTTGCATCCCAATGGTGCCACCTATCCTATCAATAGCTCTGGATTCAGGGCAGCTCAGGGTTGTGGCTGTAGGTGCCCTGTTGCTGCGGGGGCAGCTCAGAGTTCTTCTCTGAGCCCCTCTGATGTTGGAGGAACCAGGCTGAAGGTGGCTGCCCTGTGCCCGGACCCCACGGACATCCTTGCTGCTCCCTCTGGCCATCCCAGTTTGACATCCCAGTTTGTTTCCATCCCAGCTGAAATCCCAGGCTCCAGGGAGCACAGAGGAGCTTCGGTGTCTGCAGGTGCTCAATCAGCAGCCTGAGGGCTCCAGCCTAGAGGAGCTGAGCGGCAGCCAGGCTTGCCTCAAGCTGGCCAGCACCATCAAAGCCTACGTGGCCACGGTGAGCCTGGGGACCAGGGGAGGATGGGAGCTGACTCCTGCCACAGTTTACCCATCTGCCTCACTGGAGAGGTGGCAGGGGGGAATGGCAAGGATGGTTTAAGGAGGGGGCTGGACCCAGGTCCTCCACAGCAAGGATCTGATGGGGCACAGAGAGAGCACAACAGACAAGGTGATGGACTCTTGGAGGAGGAACTGGGGCATGGGGAACCCCTGTTTCACATTTAACCATGGGACTT
Source organism: Acanthisitta chloris (assembly GCF_000695815.1). Lineage (NCBI taxonomy): Eukaryota > Metazoa > Chordata > Aves > Passeriformes > Acanthisittidae > Acanthisitta > Acanthisitta chloris. The sequence goes on along the minus strand of NW_008690633.1, from coordinate 29,917 downwards.
TCTCTTCTCTGTGGTGCAGGTGGCAGAGAACGTCATCCGCAGGAGTGCGGTGAAGGGTGAGTCCCTCCTGGCCCCACTCCGGGGATGGCAGCTGGAGCCATGATCCACATGCTAAGGGCTCAGTGTGTGGCCAGGATGCCAGCAGGGTGGGGGGTGGTAACTGCCAGGGCAAACTCCGGCACTGTGAGACAGGCAGGAGAGGGGAGAGCCAGGATTGTCCCACTGGGTGATGAAGGGCACACATCCTGGGGATAGGCTAAAGGGACAGCCATGTCCATATGTTTATAGTCCAGGGAACGAGGGCCATGGGTCAGCACAGACATGTTAGATAATGATTGATGAGGTATTTCCATCCCTGAATAACCTTACTCTCTGATGGGTCAGTGGGGCATTGCCCTGCCCTGCCCTGCTGGCATGGGACCAGGTGTCCCCACACTCTGTCCTCTACAGCTATCTGTCCCTTTCCCACAGAGGCCCGGCGGAGCTACCTCAACACCTCGGAAGGGCAGGTTCTTCCCAAAATAGCTGGGAAGCCCTCAGCACATCTAACCATCCGCCCGCAGAGCCTGGCCCAGGATGGTGAGTCGGGGAGCCCTGCTGGACACTGGTGTGTCTCTGAGGTGGGAATAGGGAAGAAACCTCCCCCAGAGGGTAGAGGACCAGGACAGGAGGAGGTATTTGGTGGCAGATGGAGAAATGTGTCTCCTCTCCACTCCAAGACCATGTTCTCCATCCCTCCAAGCAGGATGACTGGGAGAGAGTCAGACACACTCCCTCCCCTTCTGGCAGGTTGCTCCCCTCAGTGACCCTTCCTTCCCCCCAGGAAACTTCGGGCGCTTCGGGAACCTCTCCCAGTCCTGCCGCCATGCCATCACCCACTGGGAACACAGCACCATCCACTCCCACCTGCAGAACATGACGTACCGGGACGGACGGCTGCGGGTGCAGCAGCCGGGCAAGTACTACGTCTACTCTCAGATCTATTTCCGCTACCGCAGCGCCAGCACTCGGGACTCCGGTGCCCGGGACTCGGGCCTGCAGGCATCCAGTGGCAGCCAGCCCACAGCCAGCCCATCCTGCTGCTCAAGGGGGTGGGCACCAAATGCTGGGCACCCGAGGCAGACTACGGGCTCCATGCACTCTACCAGGGGGGACTTTTCGAGCTCAAGGCTGGTGACGAGCTCTTCGTCTCCGTCTCCTCCTTGGCCATCGACTACAATGACGCAGCAGCCAGCTACTTTGGGGCCTTCAGGCTCGACCTGTGACACCTGCCTCTGCTCCCACCTGCCCACTGATGCTCCTGCATGGCCCTAAGACAGCAACCAAATGGTTAGGGAGGTGGCACAGCGTCCTTCCCCATGTGTGTTGTCCCTTGCGGTGAGGGACAAACAAAGAAGGGCACGAGGGGTGGCTGCCCACAGGGACCTGCTGTGCTTGGTACCACCATCCAGGTGGGAGGAAGCCTGTGAGTCAGGAAGAGTCCTCAGGGACCTACAGAAGACATGCATAAGTGGGGACATCCCAGCCCTGGTGGCACTTCACCTCCCAACTGCTCTCTGCAGCAGGAGAAGCACGGGGGCCACATCTGACACTGCAAGACAAAGTGTGCCCATGGCAGGGTGACCCTCTGTGAGTCTGACTCCACCTTGCACAGGGACAGCCTCAGACAGGCTGTAGGTGCCAGGGATCCTGGGCTGGTGGCACTGGGGCAGCAGCTGAAGGGTACAGGGAGCAGCAGCACAGGAGGAGCAGGGCTAGCTCCCCAGGCACAGGGTTGGCATCCTCAGGCACAGGGCTGGCATCCCCAGGGCACAGCCTGTGGGGATGCTAGCAAGTCCAGTGCCGGCTTCTTGAAGGGAACCAAGGAGTTTCACTTTGGGTGGATCAGAAACCTGGGACAATGCCAGTGCTGGGTTCCAGCAAGAGGGCAAAGAGCAGGACTGCGACGCCGAAGCAGTTGCTAGCCCCAGCACCGCACCCAGCACGTGGCAGCAGGGCACGTGGTGACCAAGCCAGGCTGTGCAGGACGACCAGGAGCTCACCATCACTGCTGACCAAGCACCTCTTCCCTTGGGGATTTTGTGCACCCCAGCCCTGATGGATTAGCACAGCCCTCCACTTCCTCACACCTCTCACCTTAGCAATCCCTCACCTGCAGGATTCTAGCTCTGTGTGAGCCCAGTGGTCATGCAGGATCTCAGAGGGATCAAACTAACCCCAGGGTGATGGAGGCTACCTCAGAGGCCAAAAGTGGGTTTGGGCAGGACAGAGTAGGGCCCAGCTGATTTGGCCTATGGACGCTGGGCTGGGCACAGCCCCATTTTCTCTGTACTCTCTGTATCCTACTAAGACTGTGAGTGTGTGTGGACAGGATGGCAGCGTGGGCTCCCACGAGGATGGGGGCTCCCAGGAAGGATGGGAACGCCCCCATGCTGGCACAGCTGCAGGGGGCTCTCAGTGCTGGTTGGAATAAAGCCTGTACTCCGGCACAGGTCTGGCCCCTTTTCACATCCAGCTCCCAGGACGCATGCCCAGGGGTTCTTGTATAGCCACAGTACTAGGCAAAGTAGACCTGGAGCCTGGACGAGAAGGGATGTGTGGTACCCAAGAGCTCCAGAAGGCTGCAGGCAGTAGAGGGGTCTTGCCTCATCTTGCACCCATAGCACCCTGAAAGGCTCTGCCTCCACCTCACCCCACAGATGTCTGGGGCAATCCTAAGATGTATTCCTGCTTTCCAGCCTAGTGCCTTCATCTACCCCTGGGACCAGTTCTGACAGAGATACCCCAGGACCTGAGCCCAGTTCTGCTCCTTCTCCTCCCCTGCACCCATCAGCTCTTGGGTGATCCCAGTGCTCCTTCTCCCTCCATTTCAGGGCTGCCAAGCCCAGCCCAAGGTACAGCCAGGCCCCAGGGTACCACTATGGGCTGTTCTCCACCGTGCCTTGCTCGTGCCATGCCTCTCACACCTTTACAGGCCTGACTCCCTGCCCTCTGCATCCTTGGCTGCATCTGGGACGCTGAGCCAGGCAGTTATCACATCCCTCCACATCCCTAGGTGTTGGGCATTCCCACTCACCTGCCCCCCTCTCCTGCAGGTTCCTCCTCCAGAGGGGCTGATACAGTCCCCCAGTGCATGGTGCCACCCTGTCACCTGCACACAAACACCTGGATTAGCCCCAAATGTACAGGAAGCTTCCTCAGCTCACCAGATCGTCCAAAACCAACCCAAGCCTGATCCAAAGAACACCAAGAGAAGCCTGCTGCTGCCTGACACAGGGGAGACAAGGCTGATCCCACTGTGGCAGGGCTGCAGGGTCCTGTTTTCTCCCTCCCTGTGGAGGGAGGGAAGGAGGGAGAACTGAGCCTCAGCTCTGCAGCACTTAGCCCTGGAGCACATTGGGCTCTTGCCCAAAGCAAACAAGACCTGAAAGCACACTCCAAACCCTTCCATTCCAAACCCACCTTGGAAACAATCTGTTTTCCTCCACCTCTCATCCCACCTCCTGCTGTACCAAACACCTTGGTGACCCACAACAGGAATGGGGCTCCCCGGGCTTTCAACGTCCTCTCCAGCCTGAAACCTCCCCTGGTAGTACCGATTTTATCACAACCCTGCATCCCAGCTCTAGCAGCAGCCAGGGCTCAACCAGACAACCCGGGGTTGCAGGAAACTCAGCAGGTGGTGTCAAGATTTCCTTTGAAATGGAGTTTAAAGCGGACACGGCTGGACGGAGTCAGCAGGGGATTGTGTTTGCCACGAAGGAAGCAGGGAAAGCAGTCCTGTGTGCGTGAGCAGGGAAAGCCGGCTCGGCGCCAGCAGGCAATGGGCCACTCGGCTTTCCTGGAAAGGGGAGAGCTCGTGGGCGGATGGTTTGGAGAAGGCAAACTCCGCCAGCATCAGGGCAAAGGGCAGCCTCACCCTGTCTGGGAGAGCAAATCGGTACCAGGCAAGGAGAGACAGGGTGGAATTCCTCACCGTAAGAGTGGTGAGGCACTGGCACAGGTTGCCCAGAGAAACTGCAGCTGCCCCGTCCCTGGAAGTGTTCCAGGCCAGGTTGGATGGGACTTGAAGCAACCTGGGCTAGTGCAAGGTGTCCCTGCCCATGGCAGGGAGGAAAACAAGATGGGCTTTAAGGTCTCTTCCATCCAAAGCATTCCATCATTCTATAGTTGATGTTTATCTCCAAGCAGCTGGCACCACTGGAGCCCAGACTGCATCACAGCCAAACACAGAAGTTCCTGTTCCACATATCCTACCCAACCCCTGCAGAGGCTCTGGGTCATTCCCACAGTCACATCTACACTTCCAGCACCCATCAGGGCTGCCTCACTGCTTCCTTGGACTAAAGTAGGGCCTGAGTTTTCTAAGTCTGACAATGGAAAATGCTGAATAAAAGATCAACCCAATGGCCACATGTACAATATCCTCAGATGGAGCATCTTCATTTTAGGGACTGACTGGGGGAAGGACACAGCTTGTGCCCTTCTCCATGACAAGCAACATCCCTATCCCAGCACAGCTGCTCCTCCCTGAGCACTGGGGAGTTCAGCCCCAAGATCCTGCAGCTCAGGCCCACTCCCACAGTGGCAACACAGAGCAGTGGGATGAGAGACACAGATGCTCAGACTCTCCAGTCCTGCCTTGGTCATCCAGGCTACAGGCTGCCAGGCCCCCTATTCCCCCGCACCCTCAGCCCTGGCAGAAGGAAACTCCTTGACTCCATCCAAAACTACCTGAGACATCTGTGCCAGCACTGCCTGCCTGAAGACATGCTCCCGGGAAGGAAGAACAACAAAGCGTGGAAAGACCTGGATGAGGACACAACAGTTTTCCCTGACTGAGGAAACAGCACTTGCTGGACAAATGGACGAAAATACTGAAGATTTTTCATAGAGTGTTTTGTTATTACTCAAATTATTAATTAATAAAGATAGCTCACTGTTTTGAGTACTGCCAACAAGTTTACTACAGCTCCTATTGGAAAGTGAAGTCAATGGTCACTAAATCATCTTTGCATCCATGTGCACAAGGGATTGAGCTGGTCATTTTACATCCTTCCTAAAATCTATTTTGGTTGTTTTTAAAGACATGCAAGAGTGGAAACAACCACTAATGCTCAAGATTCTTCAACGAGAAGGAGGAGGGTGGTGGAGATACAACAGACATTGCAAGGAGATTTTTTCAGGAATATCAGCAGAACAGCCCAGGGGGTGACAAGGATGAGGGAGTCCTTAATCCAGGTGGTGTGAAGTCATGATTGTGACCCTACAACAGCTGCAGGGGATGAGGGAGTAGATGGAGCTGGCAATGACCCTGGTCATGCAGGAAGCCTCCATGCCTCAGTTTCCCCACTGTATGATATGCTGATGGACATCAGGCTTTGTAAGAGGCTCCAAGTCCCACCAGTAAAGTCCTGAAAAACCTGCTTCTGCCCCAGCAGGGTCACCCAGTCCATCCCAGGGGGAATTCTAGTGGCACAGGGTCAGGCAGGCTTGGGGCCACTGGCCATCATGGTTTTACACCAACAGGTCTGTGTTTGTTCAGATACACACTCAGCACCTAGGAGTGTGTAACATGCAATGGCTGTGACCTTTCCGGGGGATCCCAGCTGGATCCCTCCCTGCAGCTGAGGGCAGACTTAGATGAAGCCAGGGCAGGTGAGTACATGACCACAGGAAGGTGTGCTTTAAGGGAAAGGGAGTGGGGCTGAGCCTCAGTGTCAGAGACCAAACCACTCCTACAGTGATGAGCAATTTGGCTTTCCTGTGCCAAAGGCAGGGCAGATCATCCCACATGCTCCAGGGCTGCTTGCCCAGTGCCTCCTCTGTCAGCACATCCCTCAGGCTCAGAGTTACACACAGAAAATAATGAAATCCCCCAGACCTGAGAGCTCCAGCTCCGTGAGCACCACATCCCTGCGATGACAGCTCCAATACCTCTTGGGCCTTTCTACATGGCCTTAACCTGAAGGAGGGCAGGTTTAGGTTGGATATTGGGAAGAAATTCATCTCTGTGAGGTTGGTGAGGCACTGGCACTGGTTGGCCAGAGCAGTTGTGGCTGTGCCATCCCCGGAAGTGTTCAAGGTCAGGTTGAATGGGGCTTGGACCAACCTGGTCCAGTGAAAGGTGTCCCTGCCCATGGCAGGGGCTGGAACTGGATGTGCTTTAACAACTCTTCCATCCAAATCATTCCTCGAGTCTGATTCTCTCCTGTTCTAAACCAGATGGAGGGTTGAGGGGGTCACTGCAGCACTAATAACATTTCCACATTGACCTGATTTCTCACAGCTATGCCACATGGATTCAATCCAAACAGAAAACACTTCCTGCAGTCATTGTCAAAGGATCCTCTTCACTGCCATGGAGCTGCTTCTGCCTCAGTACGAAGTACGTCCAGCCCAGGGCGTTCACGGCCCCAACCCTTTATCTCTAAAAAATCCCAGGGCTGAAGGCTCTTTTTTTCCCCTGTTTGTTGTTATGAACCAGCTCATTGCTACTTCTAAGTCTTCATTGCATCTCTAACAAGATCTCGTTTTACTTTCAAGCCCTCAGCCTGGCCCGAGTTCACAGTGGGAGGAGGAAATCCACACTGAAAAACATGTCACCGCCCCAGGAAATCATTCCTTGGGATACTGTAAATAAAGCACACAATGAAAGGCAGAAGGGGGTGACCCCATCACTGCACAGGCACCGGTGCCACTGGCACCCCACGCTTTGACCCAGGGCACCTCACCAGCCACCACTCCTCCCCGGGCAGTGATTCAGCCTAGAAAAAGAGGGAAACAAAACAGAAACATCTTCCCTACAGCAACAAGGGCTCGTGGAGCTGCAGGAGGCAGGATGCTCGTTAAACCCACGGGAAAACAGTAATGCTGGAGCTATGTGAGTGAGCAGAGGGGACCCTGCGCTGCTGCAGGCAGGAGGTCAAGTCATCCAGAGAGGCGTGGAGTGGGACACTGAGGCACCAGAGGAAAGGAGATTTCTTTACAGGGGATTTCTCCTCTTTTCCAGAGTCAATTGTCCTTCCCTGCTCAGCCCTGGGCTCCGAGCAGCTGCCCCCAAGGCAGTGGAGCTGAGAGCAGCAGCTTGGCCGTTCCTCCCTGTTCCCTCACAGACACATCACTGCTGGCACTGGCCCCGGCTCCCGGCCGGCACCGGCAACTCCCTGGCTTGCCCTTGGGATGAGTGAGCTGTACACAAGAAAAGTGCTGAGCCAGCTCCATCCAAGCTCAGGGGCCTCACGCACAACAGATACATGGTCCTCCCCTTTATTTCCCCAAGTCAGATGAACTGGGGACACCAGGAGAACACAATTCCACTTTTAAAAAAAAATTCTTTATTTTGTGCCCTGTTCAAACCCCAACACTAGGATGGGGGAGTAGAATCATCGAATCACAGACTGGTTTGGGTTGGGACTTTAATGATCAACTCATTCCAATCCCCTGCCATGGGCAGGGAAGCACAAAGTCACCTCCTGCCACTCCCATCCTGCCTTACAGCATCTGACAGCTGAGCACATCCAGCTCTCAGCCCAGAAGGGTCCACAATATCGTATGTCATAAATAGGATATTGTAACCCGTGCCCCAGGGCCCTTCCTCTCGGGTTACTCATCCAGTGGATGGACCATCTCCAGCTTCGAACTGTATCCCCAGTTCTCTATTGAAAGGAATCCCAGGGCTCCTCCTGGAGTAGAGCAATGGAAGAGCAAGAACTGGACCGGGCAAAACCCTTCTTAGCAGCTGGAAGCGCTCTAGGGAAAGGAAATCTGTTCCAGCTAGTACTGTGAAGTAGGGCTGACAGAAAGAAGGATCCCAGTAAAAACCTGGAGTATGGTGTCTTTCCTACACAAAGGTTTGGATTAATCCCAGACCAGTTTGGTTTGGAAGAGACATTAAAGCTTATCCAGTTCCAATTCCCTGCCATGGGCAGAGACACCTTCCACGAGACCAGGTTGCTCTAACTCCCATCCAACCTGGCCTGGAACACTTCCAGGGAGAAGGCAGCCACAGCTTCTCTGGGCAACCTGTGCCAGTGCCTCAGCACCCTCACAGGGAACAATTTCTCCCTAATGTCCAATCGATCCCTACCCTGTCAGCATGTTGCCAGAAAGAGCTGAACTTATTTTTGTAGGAACTAAAGGAAATCAATGAAAGCAGATGGGAAACAGCCAGAAGCTTCTATAGCCCACAGCCCGCTGAGGATGGCAAGCACCAATCCCAGTATGGAGCAATACATCCATCCCTGTGATAGTCTACCCGAGCCTCATGTCCTGCATCACCACTGGAACCAAAGCAGTAACAAGGATCAGGCAACTTTACTCCAAGATTCTTTACATAGAGAACTACGGTTTAGAAACAGGCCTGGAGCTGGAATAAGGATTTTCCTGACAAGGACACTCAGGATTTTGCAGCTGGAGCAGCTCCAAAGCCCTGCTCCAAGCTCCCATTTCCACCTTGCCCACATGTACCAGACCTCCAGCCATTAGTGTGCATCCCCATTTCCAGGAAAATTGTTTCTACATTCAAAAGAAGCAGGAGGGGAGAGATCTACCCATCAAGAGGCATGGAAAGGCCTTAGACCATTGGAATATTCCCCTTCTACTCCCCCACTGTCACATTTAGTTTGACTTTGCAAGGACTCAAAATCCTGCCTGCACCAAGGACTGAGTATCCCTAAATCCAGCTCTACTGGGCTCTTCCTGCCTTTCCCACACTCTCACCCTCCCAGGCAGGACTCTCTCCAGCCAGCATCCCAGGACACCTCTCCCACTATAAAAACAATCCATGGGAGGGACACACTGGCGGCTGCTACGGAGCGGGGAGAGGTGTTTCCTGCCCTGAGCTCCCACTCCCAGATGGCGGAGCAGCTGCCAGCCCCTCTGACAGCATGCTCCCTGCCCTCCTGCTTCCCCAGGAGCAGCTGGGATGACCCAGCAGCCAGCTGTGATGATCCGTCTGGGATGAGCCCTCAGCCAGCTGCAACACTCCTGCCTGCACACAGGTTTCCCTTTTGGCACCTCCTGCCCCTTACCTTCACACGAGGCCACTGCAGCCTTCCCACAGGGGGAGGAATCCGCTCATGGATCATGGATCTAATTAAATCAGGGACCATATTTTTCAAGCTGGAGCCCTCCTGTATATGACAAGGAGAAAAGTGGAGAGCTTTGTCTTTCTGGTAGGCCAAGTGTGCTGGAGGGAAGAGAAGCTGGCATGTACAGGACAAGCATTTCCAGGGGGGAGCCCCCAGGGGGCTGGGACAAGGCAGCTTCCTCTCTGGACTCAGCCTCAGATCCCTAGAGCATCCTTTTGCCCTTCAAATAGAACAAAAAAAGGCATATAGAGGCAAGGCTGCTGCTGCCAGCCCAGGCTGAGGCAGCACATGCAGCATTCCAACCATCTCCTGCTGCACAAAACCACCACAGACCAGTCCAGGCATTTATTTTCCAAACAGAAGGAACTGAATCTGCTGGTGACATCTCAGTTTGAGGCAGCTTTAAGCTACACAAGAATTCTGACATCACCACGGTGCTTCCAGATGGACACAGCAGCAGCAGGAACTGGCTGCTGGATGGCTTTGGAACATAAATAATCTGGCTTTTGCTCCACGGAAAGATGAGGAATTTGTTTGTATTTGAGAGACTCTGAGGTGGACCCGTCTTCCAGCCAACTCCAGCAAGGAGTCCCCAGTCCCCATAGAACAAGTGTAAAACAACAGAGGCTACGATGAATAGAATCAGCCTCCCAAAGCATCCATAAACCTCCCAAATTCCAGTAAACGGGCACAATTTCATTAACAGGAAAATCATTGGTCAGCTCTGGGACAGGGATTGAGGAGCACAGAGGGACATGGCAGACTGGGGTTGGGAAGCGTTTATTGCATAGTTGTTGCCCAAAGGAGACCCAGAGTGGTGCTGCAGGAAAGTGGCCATGTTGGAGATTCTCCATCCAGGATCTGGAATGAGCAGGGAACAGGAACAGCACACGCATCCATGTAAATGTCCTGGGCATGGGGCTCTCTGGTGGGACAGCCCCAGCCACCGCTGGTGAGAAGATCACCTGTGCCATGTCCAACACCATCGAGGGTTTTGGGGAAGGGCAGGAACTTAGGACTCAGCCTCCAGGACTTTAATGACATGCTCAAGGGAAATCAAGGAGACTGAATCCTTGGGCATAAATCTAAAAAAGGGATCAGGATGGGAACAGACCTGTGAACTCCTCCTTGGGGTTCTCCTGGCAAGACAGCAGCACAGTAATTAATACATTCACTAATTAACAAAACCAGCTTCTTCCCAATGAGAAACTGGGCCCAATTTAAAGGAAATTCGAGCTGTGGGGGTTGTTTTGGGGTTTTTTCTCCATCCTTTAGCCAAGCAGCTTCAGGCTGGCCAAATTTTAATTTTTCCCTCTCGTTTTGGCTTTACAAGGTCCTTATTTTTCCACAAGGGGCTAATTGGGAATACATGACCCTGAGTACAGACATGCCCCTCTTCTACCACCTGAATGTTCTGTGCAACATCATCCTGCTCCTTCCACACCTCCCAAGGTGCACAAACACCTTGTCTCTTCCTCCCTGGGTTAGTAACAGTAGTTCCAATAAAAGAAGAAGAGGAAATATAATTCTCTAACATTTTGCTTTTACTCCTTCATGGAATCTTTCCAATGCGACTTCACAAAAGCAATGTAAATAAAAGTCTTTTTTTCCTTCTAAAAAGAAGATCATGTTCCACAGATTATGTAGTGCAATTGGTTATCTGGTAGAAAAAAGGTATCTTCTTCAGCTCCATAGAGGAAAATGCTGAAAACAGTTCCATGGTCTCAATAAAAATAGGAAAGTCTATCCAGGATGGGCTAGAAAGTTCTGTGTATGGACATACAATCTCTACAGTCTGTCTCTAATTGAAGAGGATGGAATCCGGGTCCTGGTTGGCCATCTGTGCAATGTGCTTTAGTACATCCTTTTTGGTAATGATCCCCAGCAGCTTCCTGGAAAATGAACCGCATTGTTAGTGCACTGACACCCCCAGAAGAGACCACGGCAGGGCTATTTAAGCCCCTTGCAGGGGCTGAAGAGCCTTTCAGGATTCAGACACCTCACACAAAGTATTCATCCTTGTGAGAGTGGTGAGGCACAGGCACTGGCACTGGCACTGGTTGCCCAGAGCAGCTGTGGCTGCCCCATCCCTGGAAGTGTTCAAAGCCAAGTCGGACAGGGCTTGGAGCAATCTGTCTAGTGGAAGGTGTCCCTGCCCGTGGCAGAGGGTGGAACTGGATGAGTTTTAAGGTCCCTTCCATCCCAAACCATTCTGGGATTCTACGGCGTGTGATGCTCACAAGCCCCAACAGACACTCAATCAGAATTTTACACTAAATAATTAAGGAGCTTATAACCAAAAGACAAATATTAATCACAGAATTATTAAGGTTGGAAAAGACCTCCAAGATCACAGAGTCCAACCTGTGATGAACCTCCACCTTGCCAACTACATGAGAGCACTAAGTGCCACGCACAGTTGATTCTTGAACACCTCCAGGGATGGTGATTCCATCATCTCCCTGGGCAGCCCCTTCCAATGCCTGACAACCCTTTCCATGAAGAAATTCCTCCTGATGTCCAATCTTAACCTCCTCTGGGCAGCTGGAGGCCATGTCCTCCTGGCCTGTCAGTTGTTACCTGGGAGCAGAGCTTGACCCCCACCTGGCTGCAAGGTATTTAAGTATATTTATAATCATAAGGCCCACCTTCTCTGAAAAGACCAACTCGAGTGTCTGATGCTGCTCCTCAAGCCCAGCACTCAGCAGCTGGGCTATTTAAAAGGGTGCCCAAAGGCAGTCCAGGAACGAGTGAGCTGGGAAGGAAGTCCATGGGGAGCACTCAGAGTAACCTGGGGGGCTGGCAGGGGCTGGTCC
>NW_008690633.1:9053-17977 GCF_000695815.1 Acanthisitta chloris | reverse complement strand
GCCACTTTCTGGGAAAGGATCACTTAGTTTCTATCTTTGCCCTTATCCCTCCACAAACTGCTCTGATCAGCACCTAAGTGAATTCCAGCAGTTACATGATCCACATGGCCAGATTTGGGAGGGGGTTTGAGCCCTTCCCCTCAGCTGCAGAGACCCACTAGCACAGGGAGCTGTGCCTTCACCTTACAGCCCTTATTCTCTTGCTTCAACTCAAACTGGGGAGGGTCACAATTGCCTTTTTCCAGACAAAACTGCCCCAGCTCCAGCATGGATGCCCAGTGCTCTCCCCATCAGAGACTTTTGTCCACTGGAAGCAGAGGAGGTTCTGACTCTGAGACCCCAGGGCTCTTACCCGTTGTGAGTGACCAGGCACTGGCGCAATCCCAGCTTGCGGAATATATCCACAACAATTTCCATGGGTGTTTGGTCCGTCACTGTGAAGGGACTGAGGTCCAGGATGCTCCTGAGTTTCAGCATGGAGGGGGAGCTCGGAGGCAGTGGGGGAGAGTGGTCAGTGAAATAAATAACTGAAGTGCTCACGATCCCATCCTGCTTCCGGGCGTTTTCTGAAAGAAGAAATACATGATTAAAATCAACCCTCCTCCTTTCCTTTTCCAAGCTGAAGAGCATTCTTTTTCCTTTCTCTGACCACACTGGATGGCCATAAAAGTCCATTCCTTCACCTATCCTGTTCCCCAAAGCACCCACTGATCCAAAGGAGGGTGGAACATGTTTCCAGCCTTTCTTCTAATGGAATTACAGAATTGTTTGGGTTGGAAAAGACCTTTAAGATCAAGTGCAACCCACCACCACGTTCACCACAAACCGTGTCCTCAAGTGCCACATCCACACTTTTTTTAACATTTCCAGGGATAGTGACTCCATCACTGTCCTGAGCAGCCTGTGCCAGAGCTTGACAACCCTTACCACGAAAATAAAATTTCCCTAGTATCCAACCTATGGTCATTTCCTCTTGTCCTATCACTTATTACCTGGGAGAAGAGACAGAAACCTCCAAAGTCTCCAAAGTTCCACCCCAGGTGTGAGACCAGAATGTGCTTTGCCCAAGGCCAAGGCTGCTCCGTGTCAGTATTTAGCTCTGGAGATCACTGACCTCCCAGTTTTCAGAAGAGGTAAGTAAAATGCTTTGTACTTTTATGAGACTGATTTGGGTCCCATGCAGAGGAGTTAAAGGACTATTTTTAAGCACTTAACTACCAGCACAGGCTCCATGGATGTCACTAGGGTCAGGAATGGGAACCAAGTCAAGTACTGGCCATGCCTCAGAATTCCACAGTAGTGCACATGCAAGGAATGCAGGTACCTGCCACACTGCAATTTGGTATCAGCACTCCAAGATCCCCTGGGAAGGGGCTCACCTGGCAGCCCAAACACTAGGCTGGATATTTGGAATATTTGAGAATATTTGGGATATTTGACAATTGAAACCCAAATCCCATCCTGTGGTCCACAGCTGTGCATCACTGCACACAGCTTGGAGACAGGATAACTCTTAAAGAATCCTTTGAGATTCCGAGGAACACACATGCAGGAATTTGTGGTGGTACCACAGAGCTGCCCTACAAAAGGAATGTAGAAATGCAACACATGGAATGTAACAATGCACTTGTCCCTATATATTTTATTCCATATTGATATAAGCATTTGGCCAGATACTGAATCAGAACAAGAACAACAGTGGCATGCTCCAAAAACTGTACTGAACAGCGTAAAACTGAGGCTGAAACTTCACCTGAAAAGAGAGAGGGAACATGTGGAGTTAATCCACAGCGGCAGCAACTTAATTATAAAATCACTACAGCTCTGCCACGGACAAAGCAAGTTCACGACCCAGCCTGGTGCCCCCTGCCCAATCCTCACTCCAGTGCAGGTGCAATTTTTAAGGATTATGTGGCCATGTACCCCTCAGTCCTAACACACAGATTTCTCCCATCTCACCACAAGAAGCTACACTGCCTGCCCCACCCAGCCAGAGGCCACACAGCTGGAATTTCCACTCAGGGCTCAGGCTGGGAAAAAACACGTGCAGGTTTGTAAGGCACCCGAGAGCAAGAGGAACTGAAATATGCAGCAAATTATAATATGGCAAAGCTGTTTTCAATGGAGCTCAACTCACATCACAGAGGGAAACTGCCTCTGAGCAATGCCAGGACAGCATTTGCCACATCCAGCAGCACTGCGCCCCAGGGGCTCACAACCACCAACATGGGAGCATGAGTGACACCAGTGACAGAACAGGCTGACTGTCAGTGTGGAGGAAAAAGAAGACCTTAACCTCAGTATGGATATTTATAGGTTTGCCAGCCCCACAGAATCCCAGACTGGGTAAGGTCAGAAAAGACAGCAGTGGGTCGTGTGGTCCCACCTCCCTGCTCAAGCAGGATTATTCAGGAGTACATGGAACAGGACTCATTGAATTTAAAGGTTGGAATGGACCTTACAGACCATCTAGTCTTAACTCTCTCTGCCATGGGCAGGGACACCTCCTCACTGGACAAGGATGCTCAAGGCCTCATCCAGCCTGGTCTTGAACACCGCCAGGGTCGAGGCAGCCACCACGTCCCTGGGCAACCTGTGCCAGTATCTCACCGCCCTTAGAGTAAAAAACTTTTTTCTAATATCTAACCTACACTTCCCCTCCTTCAGTATGAATCCATTACCCCTTGTCCTACCATTGCAGTTCCTAACAAAGAGTGCCTCTCTGGCTACTTTGTAGGCCCCTTCAGATATTGAAAAGTTGCTATGATTCTCCACATAGTCTTCTCTTCTCCAGGCTGAACAGCCCCAACTTCCTCAGCCTGTCCTCATAGGGGAGATGCTCCAGTCCCCTTATCAGCTTCATGGCCTCCTCTGGACTTGCTCCAACAGTTCCATGTCCTTCTTATGTTGAGGACACCAGAACTGCACACAATATTCCAGTTTGTGTCAAGACAGCTCTGAAATATCTCCAGTGAGGGAGACTCTACACGCTCTCTAGGCAATCTGTTCAGTGCTCGGTCACTGCACAGGAAAGAAGTCCTTCCTCGTGTTCAGGTGGAATTTCCTGGGCATCAGTTCCTGCCTGTTGCCTCTTACCTCTTGCTGGGCACCATGGAGCAGAGTCTGGCTCCAGCCTCTGACACCTCCCTGAAGATTCTGACAGACAGTGATAAGGCCCCTCTCAGCCATCTTTCTCTTCTTGAGGCTGAAAGGTCCAGCTCCCTCAGCCTGTCCTCAGAAACTGAATGTTAAACATTGGGAGGGCTGCCCAAGGAGGGGGTGGAGTCCCCATCCCTGGAGGTGTTCAAGAAATGACTGGACATGGCACTTAGTGCTCTGGTCTAGCTGACAAGGTGGTGATCAGTCAAAGGTTGGACTCAATGATCTTGGAAGTCTTTTCCAACCTTAATGATTCTGTGACAAGCCACCCTGTCCTTCACATTCAATGAAAGCAGACCCCACACTGCTTGGGGATGCACCAGTAAACACAGCTACCAACACTAGAGGTGTTTGAACTGGTCAGGTTAATGACTGCTGGCATTTAAGGCTTCTGACAACATCTACCTGTACAGTCTCTCCTCTTACCGATTGAAATGATGAGGTCTCTCCTGAGGACAAACCCAACGAGGCGTTGGGACTCCCGAGACACCACCACGGGATAGCCACTGTACGTGGTTTCATTGATGATGGTCTCCACGTCCTCCACAGTCATGCTGTCCTGAGTGATGACTGTCAGAGGAGGGTCGCTCCTTCGCGGCCTCATGACATCCATCGCCAGCGTCTTGTGGGAGAACTCCTCCTTGGCTTCCAGGAAGGGGTATCCATTGAGGCGGATGTGCGCGTCATAAATCCCTTCACGCCCGATGGCATCAGCTACCCACTTGCTGGTCATGGCTGCTGCCATCAGAGGCACAATGTACTCCAGTCCCCCAGTGAGCTCGAACATAATGACCACCAGAGAAACAGTCATTCGTGTCACTCCACCTGCAGACACAGGAAGGCAGACAACACAAACAGTGATTTGGGGAGTGTCCAAGGGAGATGTGACCCCTGCCATCTAAAGCACGGCTTGGAATGGCAGAAGTTGTGCTGTTGGGCTCCGTGTCACGTCCAGCAGTGCAGCAGAAGCCAAACATGAGCAGAACAGCACTGAAACCCTTGTTTCTTGCCAGGACATCACACCATGGGCTGGCTCACAAGGGTTTACTGCATGGTTTTGTCTCAGTATATTTCAATTATGTTTTTGAGATTCAAGTCCCAAAGCTACTCCTAAACATTTTAGAGGAGTTTTGTTTCAGTACCCACCCACTAAAGGGACACAGACCCTTTAGCAATGCCTAGTCATAAACAAAACTGTTAATGAAGAAGAAGTGTATTTATTTTCCATCAATTACATGCAAACAATCCCAGAATGGTTTGGGCTGGAAGGAACCTTAATCACCCCATTCCACCCCCTGCCATAGGTAGGGACACCTTCCACTAGACCAGGTTGCTCCAAGCCACATGCAACCTGGCCTTGAACACTTCCAGGGATGGGGCAGCCACAGTTGCTTTGGGCAACCTGTGCCAGTGCCTCACCACCCTCACAGGGAAGAATTTCTTCCAATATCTCATCTAAACCAACTCTTTCAGTCCACTAAACCAGGTTGTCCAAACAAGGTGTATCCTGTCTAAAAAGGCCAAAGCATCTTGGTAGCATCTTGTTACTGTTCCTGAAATGACAGTTTCTCCTAATAAGGCAGTCCCTTAAGAGTTAAATGTATTACTCCATGGAGGAGAGGATTGGGAATTACAGTGAAAGCTAAGTTTGGTCACGTGCACCCAACCTCTCAAACTCAGCCAAAAGGAAGAAGTGTTACCAGAAACAAGGCACTTGAAAGCAGAATTGCATCATAAGGTTTAAGGAAGTAATATGAATTAGAACTCCACAGGAAAATTTAAGTCCCTGGGCAGCCTCATTTGTTCTGGCTCCCACTCAGGAGCTTCTCACTGGAGCCTGCTGTGTCCGATGCAAGCTTGCGGCATTCCACACGATGAGAAACTCACGGCACGCTCTACCACAATGTTTCCTGGGGTTCTTGAGGTGCAGCCAGCTTCAATGGCCTGCATCTCTTGAAATCGTAGACTCATTAAGGGGTTGGAACGAGAACATCTTTAAGGCCCCTTCCAACCCAAACCATTCTGTGGTTCTATGATTAAGGTTGGGAAAGACCTCGAAGACCACGAAGTCCAACCATTAACCCACTACAACACTTCTTCATGTGACCAACCAAGCCCCAACCCGCAGCCTGGCCTTCGGAACCCTCTGCTTACCCAGACATGCCGCGGCGCCCACCATGGCATAGAGGCCAGGTGTGATGCAGTCGGCTCCTTGGCTGCACCAGCCACTGAAGATGGCCCAGTCGTGGTGGTAAAAGGCCAGCTGCTCCATGGCCACCCCAAGCAGTCGGCCTGCAATGGCACCCACTGCCATGCTGGGGATGAAGAGACCTGAGGGGACCTGTGGAACATATGTCGGTAAGCACCAGCGCTCAAAGACTTCAAAGCCAAGTGATGGAACCTCAAAACAGACTGAGTTCGACCTTATGCTGGAGTTAAAATCATAGGACAGTTGAGCTGGAAGGGACGTTTTAAAGGTCATCTAGTCTAACTCCCCTGCAAAGAGCAGGGACATAAAAATTGTCAAGAATCCTAGAATCCCAGCCTTAGAACTCAACCAGTTCCACCCCCTTGCCATGGGCTGGGACACCTTCCACAAGACCAGGTTGTTCCAAGCCCCATCCAACCTGGCCTGGACGCCTTGCTCTGTCCCCTCTGTCTTTTCTGCATTGTCATGCTCCCAAGTCTCTGCAACAGGGCCTTGAATTTTCTCCTTTCTGAGCAGAAGAACCAGTCACACAAGAGGCTGGTGTGGAACAGAACCAGCTTTCTCAAAAGACAAAGTAACCAAGCTTCACCCTCACACCACCAATGCTCCCCCACGCCTTTCCAACCACACCAGGATGTGTTTATTGCAGGCATGGCATTTTCCCATTCTGCTGCCTTTGCATACTCAGAGTGGAATCATTCTCCTTCCCTGGCAAAAATGTAAACTTCCCCATGACAGGGAATTAGCACACGTAGCACAAGTGACACCCAGCAGAGCCACTGCCAGCACATTTCACATCTGTTGTGCTGTTTCAGGACTCAAAAAGCTCCTGCTGCTTGAAGTCAAGGAATTCCCACCTCTTCACTTTCCTTTCCACACTGGCCATGCAGCTTTCTCACACATTGTGTGTCTCTCTCTCAGACTCAATGACTGCCTTGGAATGCCACTGACAAACTCAGGGTAATGATGCCAAACCTCCGCAGTGGGGTTACCTTCCTGGACAGACCACTCAAAGACTGGGGGGCAGGGGGAGATGCTCAGCTTCACCTGCTGGAACCCACTGCAGGAAAGCTCAGACCTGGGCACTACACCTGCAGCTCCAGAGGCTACACCAGACAAGTTCCAAACCATCTGAACAAGGAACAGCTATGATTAAGTATTTACAAATTAAGGTACTGATTGCTTTGCAATTAGCTATTGCATCTATATGACATACACACCAGAAGGGTTTGAGTCAGGACAATTAAGGAGCATTCTGTGTCTGGAAAGGCATGAAGCCCTGAGACACCAGCTTTGTGACTACACTTGCTGCCCACACTCAGGCTAAAAGTTTTCTACTGCCCTCAGGCACAAGCAGCAGGGAAATAACTGCAGTCTGTCACCTTGTAACAGAGCTTGAGGGGAAACATGTCTTGTTAGGGAGGAAATAAAACTCAAAGACCTGCGGGTCCTCCAGAGGATGAGAACAACCTCAGCTCCTTTACAGGCAACTCTTACCTTCATGCCAAAGGTGAAGATGGTGATGAAGACTTTCATGATAAGGGCTAATGCCAACTGCCACATGGCAGTGTACACGCCTGGGCCAGCAGCACGGTCTGGCAGATCATCCCCCTTGGTGCTGTTGAAATCATTCACGTACTCGCAGAGCTTGGACGAGTCCAAAATCCCACAGTCATTGAAGAGCTCTGAAATCAGCTCGCTGGTGCTCATTCTGGTGTACTCGTTGGGGAAGGCCAGCACGGCTGTGATGGCTGTCACCACCAACACCTCCAACACTGGGTATTTGCCCAGCCGGGTCGTCTTGCGCCGCCTGCACCAGGCAATGTTGCTGCGAATGAAGAAAGCTCCCCAGAGTCCACCAAATATTCCCAACAGGATGAAGGGCACCAGCTCCAGCAAATGCCATGGCATGTGAAATTCCACATAGAAGAGAACAAGGCGGCTGTTCCCAAAAGGGTTGATGGAGCGCAGGGTGAAGGCAGCGACCAGCGCAGCGAAGAAGGAACGCCAGAGTGTCTTGAGAGGGAAGTAGTAACTCACCTAAAAGGGAAAACCAAAGCAGATTTGGTCACTTTTACACTTATCACTATCCCACTGCAGGATGTAAAGCCAGGATTGAGATTCATGTGCGCTGGCTCACTCCTTCCTCTCCAACACCCAAGGCTTGGTTTGGAGCTCTCATTCAACACAGATTGCAATGCTCTGAGCCTGGGGCGATGGGCTTTGGCCTCCACACTTCCACTGTAGCAAGTGTCCTCTGTGACCACTGAAGCAGAGGCAACTCACTTGGATAATAAAAGCTGTTACACATCAGCCATGAGCTGAATCTGGAGAACTATGTGGCTCTGCAAAGTTCAAAGTGCCAAACAGCAGCACCTGCCATTGCTGCCACCAACTAATGCTCAGCTGAGCAAAACCATTCCAGCCCTCCTCTGAAATCCTTCCTGGCCCTCCTCTAAAAACCATCCCAGCCAGAGAATTTTGTTCCCAAGGCCAGACCTGCCACAAGACAGTGGACAAGAGAACACAGCCTCATGGCCTCAAGCTGCACCAGGGGAGGTTCAGGTTGGACATGAGGAAAAATTTCTTCACGGAACGGGTTGTTAGACATTGGAACAGGCTGTTCAGGGAAGTGATAGAATCACCATCCCTGGAGGTATTCAAGGAATAACTGGATATGGTCTAGCTGACATGGTGGTGATTGGTCACAGGTTGGACTCAATGGTCTTAGAGGTCTTTTCCAACCTAAATGATTCTGTGATACTACTCTAAACAGAAAACACAGCTGTGGCTGTGAGCACGGAGTGATGCTGAGCATGGACAGACCACGGGAAACCACCAGGTTTACAGCAAAGCTACAGACAAACTTAATTCAAAATAAATTCTTCTGTATTTGTAATACTGACTTGAACCCCCAATTAGCTTTTAGGTTGCTTGGCCTTGTACACACAGTATTACAGAGGTTCTACTTTGTGCACCCCAGCAGTCACGGCCGTGTTTTTAACTCAGCAGGGTCAATTCTGCACCAGCTCACCAAGAGCAAGCAGAAAACACTGTGGTTACCTCTTCAAGGCTGAAGAGCACTCCTCCAATTGGCGCACCGAAAGCCACCGACACACCAGCCGCAGCAGCTGCTGACAGTACCTGAGGAAGAAACCAAAGGCAGTCAGACTTCTTGGCCCTCTCAACCATCTCCCTTTTTAGTTTGTTTTCACTCAAATTTGTACAATGTTTATCTCCAGCAAGTGCACATTCAGCTAGGTCTGACCTGCTTTAAGACAGCAGGGCAAAGGTGTAGTGAGCCAACTCCCTAGGGAGCGGTAGCTCCAAAAACAATTAGTGTTAGCATTTCAACAGTCCCAGCCTCAAATTAGCAGAACTGGCATCACTGGCAACTACGTTTTCTGTTTCAGCTGACTCCACCTTAGACAAAACTTCAGTACAACACAAAGAGCAGTAATTTCACCTCCCAAAACACCCTGACTTTTCCTATCTCACACTCTCACCGTGTCTCAGCAGAGTGCCACATCACACAGTGTAAATGGAGGTGCTATGG
>NW_008690633.1:6147-9019 GCF_000695815.1 Acanthisitta chloris | reverse complement strand
GAAGGTAAATTGGCCAACATGATACACATTGGCAAACCGAGCAAGAACATGCTGAAACAGAACAATTTACCCTCACGATGAAGCCCCAGAACCAGAGACCCACCTGGACTGGCACAGGTTGGTGTCTCCACGTACCTCTCTGCGCTTTGCTTCGTTCTTCCGGTACTTAGTGAAGAGATGGCATAGGATGTTCCCACAGCAGCAGGAGACGTGGACCAGGGGCCCCTCCTTGCCCAGGCTCAGCCCCGAGGACACAGCCAGCACTAGGGTGATGGTTTTGATGACCAGCGTCCACTTGCCCAGATAGCCTCTAATGATGAAACCACTTAAGATAGTTTTGATCTGGAAGTCAAGCACACAAAGCTCTACAGGCTTTCATTCAAGCCCTGATCAGAGCTCCTGATTTACTGGGCATTCCCAATCCTGCCCTTGACTCTTCTCTACAGCTTTCAGAGTCCTCCCAAGCTATCAGAAGTAACTTAAGAATTGGTAAAAATATCCCTCCACGCAAAGGCAGAAACACCCATTCAAGTCCTTCCTTCAGGGCCACAATCCCTGATAGAAAAACACCTGAGCAGTAACTCCTGCAGTAAATGCCAAAGTATTTTAGTTTTTAAAGGGATTGCATGGAGGCTTTAGTACTAGACATGTTTCAGGAAGAGCTTGGATAAACATCCATATACTTAGCCACCATCTAAAGTGCAAGAAATAATTCCATAGTAGGACTGTGTAAATTTTGGACGGTGGATCCCTACCCCATCTGAAAAACAACCCCCTCTCATTCTCACTCACCTCTGGGATCCCTGAGCCACAGGCATACGGAGCAAACCCCTTCACAAGTAGCACAGCAAGAAGGGAGAACAACAAGGCCCAGACGACATACATTAAGTAGTTGAGAATATATGCAAATGCCCCCTGAAACAGAGAATTGCCCAAATTAAATGATTTCAACCGAGACTACATCAAACCTGTGCACTGAAGTGAGCACACAGAAACAGCAGGTCATGTCACAGAGTTACCAGATAAAAATGGAGAGAGCTACCCTAAGCCTGAGGTTGCAAGAACTAGGTACATTTGGCAGGTTACAGGGATGAACCAGTCCTATCTCCAAAAGTCATTAAACTGCAAACAAGGTACAGCAGTAGAATCATGGAATCATTTAGGTTGGACAAGGCCTCTAAGATCATCAAGTCCAACCATAGCTTGGTACTGGGTCAGTATTGCCCCAGTTAAGCAGCTGTTCCACTGGACAAAGCTGCCTCAAACACGGGACTGGAGCTTGTGGCATACCCCCCAAACATTCATTGGCAAAATACCCTCCAAGTAGCAAGTCTTAGACACACTACTAACACACTGCACTGTAAATGTGGCAGGGTTTTTCTTCCCCGCATCCCCTCCAAGGACAACACTTAAAGCACTTGTTTACTGACACGCCTTTAAGACCTCAACGATGAACACTAAACCACGGAACCACCCAGAGCCTGGACTCCTGGCATCTACGTTTGTTAAGATTACTCCCAAGGATGATACAGGCTGGGTAACTGGGGAATTCAGCAGCAAAACCAGTTGTAGGCAGACATCACCTCTCCCTGGCCAAGAATCAGCTGGGACCAGCTCTTCCACTCAGGACACTTGTCTCTGTCGGTGAAGGTGGTGTTGGATTTCCAGCAGCAGTGCTCATGGTTGAACCAGAACCCTGCCAAACACACTCCTTCCTTCAGATCTGTCATCCAGTGGGCAGAGATGTCAATCAGACCTGCCAAGGAACCTAGTTTAAAGGAAAAAAAAAAAACCTGAACAATTTAATAATCAGCTTATGCAGACTCAAACACCTGAAGGTTACAGTCTGCCCCACTCGTTTCTGACTCATATACCAACATTTAGAGCAGTGCTGGCATTTCTGCCTACAATTAACATTTATTCTATAGAGGGTAAAGAGAATGGATTTGTTTAATTTTGAATCATTTCAATGCATTGAAAAGAGCAGGTCAGGAAACAAAGCATGGCTGATGATATTTCAAAGGCAGACTGCATTCAAACCCACCCTGCATCATCAGAAACTAATTCTCAATGACACTGAAAAACTGTTTATTAAATATAGCACAGGAGCAGTGCAAGGGCAGAGAGGGACATCCTGCATTCCTGAAGGACTCAGACAAAATGTGTAACTGGAATCCAGGAGCTACACCAACAACACTGAGACTGTGACAGGAAGAACTCTGAATTTGGAAAAAATACTTCCAAACCCAATGAAAAAAAAAAAAAAGGCAAAAAAAGGAGGGAAAAGTTACAACTGTGCCAAGTGAAACAAGGCAAGCAGAGCCAGCACAGAACGGAATTCAGATTTTAAAAGAGGAATTTTCAAGCAATTTCTGTTAATAACTCCTCTGATCCCCAAAGATCAATGCTGCTATCAGCTCTGCTCTCACCCAAATCCCCCCACACCAAGGCAGAGGCCAGGAGCAGGGACCTCTGATCTGTAGGAGCAAGTGGCAGCACAAGCTCCATAGGCAGCAGTAAACATTCAGCAAAGCCACCAGTTAATGGCAAACCAGCCAGCAGCCTTCATGTGTAAACATTAACAGAAGATTTCACTTCATTCCTCGTGACAGATGCTTAGCTGCTTCCTATTGGGAAGATCTGTATCCAAGTTATTTCATCGTGTTGCCCTTGGGCCAAAGTTTGCTTCTAAGTCATTTAAAAGGTCTCAGACAGCCAACCTCTGGAAGAAACTGACTTCCAAAAAACACCTCTTGCTTTTTATATCCAAGAATAGTAGGAAAAGAAAAACAAAAAACAAGAAACTCTTGCTGCCAAGTCCTTGGCATTAACCCTTCCAGAGCCAACGAGGAGAGTTCAGCAGATGCACATA
>NW_008690633.1:0-6116 GCF_000695815.1 Acanthisitta chloris | reverse complement strand
TCTTCTCCAGCCCAGTATTTTGATCATCTCTGCTTCAACTAACATTTTCTATCTATTTCAGAGCTCTGTACCAGCAGCAGAGACAGAGTAGTGCCCAGGACAGCTCTTAGCCCCGGGTTTGTACTTTGGTTTTGCACAAACACAACCTCAAAGCATTTAAAAATCATTCGTTGTGAATTACAAGGCAGAGGCAGTGTCAGCACAATCTAGAGACAAATCCTCCTGCTCCATGAATGTGCTAGGGCTTGTGGAGGAATCGATCCTGATGCTGCAGTACAGCAATTAGCTTTAACTGGAGCTTTGCTCTTACCTGCCAACAACCCAATGAGAAGCATCAACAACCAGCCAGAGAAGGCATCACTCACACTGTGTAGCAGTGCCCAGGTGGACTCCTTGCTTCTGCTGGTGATCTGGGATAGGGTTTCCAAAGAAACAAAAATCCATTAGGACACTGATCCACTGTGGTGTAAAGGCTCTAAAAACTACTTGATGACACCACTGCTCTGCTATGAGTAGGGAGAGAAAGAGCACCAGGCAATAGCTGCTCCCACAGCTGGTGCAGTAAACACAGCTCTGGTTGAGAGGAGCAGCAGAATGGATCAAGAATCATGGAATCACACAATGGGTTGGGTGTGAAGGGACCTTGACAATCACCCAGTTCCAAGTCCCTGCCATAGGCTGGGACACCTTCCACTAGAACTGGTTATTCCACGCCCTGTCCAACCTGGCCTTGAACATACTCAGGGATGGAGCAGTCACCACCTCTCTAGGCAAACTGTGCCAGTGCCTCAAGGACACAGACACGAGGGTGGGCACAGGTTTAATGCTAGCACAATGGAATGGTCAGGCTGGGAAGTGGGCACAGGGAAGCAGATCTCAGCCCTGTCCAAGATGGCCCAGGAGGACAGTTGAGGCCTGTCAGTCTCACTGGTCCTGACAGGCAGACAAAGAGTGACAGAACAGCTATTGTGTGCCCTGAGTAACCAGCTGTCTCTCCCCAGGGAAACATTCCAGCTCACCACTATTATTTCTAGATAAAAAGGCACATCGATGCACAAAACTAATACCCACTATGTGAGGAATAAATGCAGTAAGAACCCTTTCTGCCTGGATGAGCATCGGTTGGGTTGTTCTCTGGATTTTTGTCTTCTAAACGCCACACTGATCTAAGTAGCACAGTGACAGAATCCAGGAGGGCTTAGGCTTGCTTCCAAAACTACTTCCTTTGGATTTCTTTCCACTGGACCAACCCTACATGTCTTTGGCCAGCCCTAAATTATGCCTTGACCTGATTCAGTCTCTCCTATGGAGACAGGCTGAGGCTGTCCAGCCTGAAAAGAAGGCTCCAGGGAGACCTGAGTCCCTTCCAGTGCCTAAAGGGGCTCCAAGAGAGCTGCAGAGGGACTTGGGACAAGGGTATGGAGAGACAGGACAAGGGGAAATGGCTTCAAACTAAAAGAGGGGAAATTTAGATTGGGTATTAGGAAAAAATTCTTTCCTGGGAGGGTGGTGAGGCTCTGGCACAGGTTGCCCAGAGAAGCTGTGGCTGCACCATCCCTGGAAGTGTTCAAGGCCAGGTTGGACAGGGCTTGGAGCAAACCTGGTCTAGTGGGACATGTCACTGGCCATGGAAGGGGGGCAGAATGCAATGGGCTTTAAGATCCCTTCCAACCCAAACCATTCCATGATTCTGTGATCTCTGAAGACAGGAAACAGCTCATCCGGTTTCCCGCTGATGGGCATCACCTTTGTATACACATCTGTGCATGGGGACATACCTGTGACAAGGCTTTGTGGTTTGTACTCTTAATCCAGAGACAGGATCAGTTTTTGGGCAGGAGGCAATGTGGGCATGGAGCCCCTTGTCTGGTCTGTACTGGCTCAAATCTGGGCATTATTCTGTATTTCTTGTATTTATCCATACTCTGAGCAAGATCTATGTTCTGTTTGGGCTCTGCTAGTAAGACACAGGTTGTTTTGTGTGGCGCAGGGAAAAAAAATAGAGAATCAAAGGATACTTTGGCAAACAAATCGGTAAGTTGAGTCAGCCATCACCCTACAAGAGTGCTGCCAGCGAGGCAGGAGCAGGCTGGGGACATGGGTACTTCATTTACACACCCTCCTTGCTTTCTGAGCAAATTCCTCTTATTGCAGAGTGGTGAAGTCCTGGGAAGGAATTCTGCAAGAATTGCACTCAGCCTTCTCAATAAAAAAATTCCAAGAGAAAGAGCATCATTCATCAGTGCAATTGGGAGAGCAGAAAAACAGGCTGGTTCCAGGTGTATCAAATCCCAGTTTTAAATAAATAAAAGCCTTCAGAAGAGAAGTAGCAACTGATAAACTTCAACATGTTTGCTTTATCGTTCCTTTTCATCAAACTAAAAACTCTCAGCTTCCATCCTAAGGGCAATCTCTTCATCCCAGGTGTCTCTAGGAAATGCCTCCCTACTCCAGCAATCAGAACTAAGATTAGCTCTAAGTTAATTCCTCTTCCCTCAGGACCAGCAAAGAGGAGTAAGAATTTTTACCTCCCTGTGCCTGTCCCGGTCCCTGGACTTCTCTCGCACCCAGTCTATAGTGTTAAAATCTTCGTAGGTGCCCACACCAGGAAGAGGTTCCTCCAGGAAATCCATCATGGTGCTTGTGCCGTTCATCCCTCCTCCATTATATGAGGAAAACCCTAGTGGGGAAGAAGGGGGAAAATTGAGCATTTCTTAGTTTTCCTCCTTTTTATAAGAAAACAAAGCAAACATCTCACCAAAACACTAATTTAGGGGGAAAGCCACACACATTCCCTGACCTAAGCATCCCAGGTACACCTTCCAGGGTGACATGGGCAGCACAGATATACCCTTCCCAGCTACAGCAGCTCATCTGGAGATGGGGTCACTCCCAAAAACAACAAAGTAAATCACCACTAGCATCTAGATGTTCACTTTCCCCTAAACCCAGGGCTTGCCATGAGGACACTTTGGCATCTGAGGCAAACTGAGGGGAGAGGGAGAAGAGAAGAGCAATATTCAAGACTCCCAGCAGAGCTGAAGGGAGTCCCGGGTGGATTTGGCAAGGATGTAAGCAGGACGGTCAGGAGGACATGGATGGGAGTGGGGATATGGGGAAAGCAAGGTGTCCAATGGGGCCTAGAAAGCACAAAGTGGTACCAAATGGGGGCTTGGCAAAACACCAAACCTGGACTTGCAGCCTCCCTCAGGTGAAAAGAACTTGGCCAAATCACTTAACCTTCTGTCTAACCTGCTTCAGCCCATAGAAAACTATACTTAGCATGGGTGTACATTCCCAAAATCATGGTTTGTAAGACACTAAGCATCTCCAGTCATCCAGAGGAGAAAACAGAAGAGTAAAAACCAGAATCCAGCCAAAACTGAAAGGTGATGGGGAAGAGAAGGGTTAAAACTCCCAGGCAGAAGGATAATGGTTGGTATTTCATACAGCATATTTAGGTTGTAGATATCACAGAGGCAAAGGTGTCAACAGACGGGAAAAACAAGGAATTCAAACAGCTGCTCTCTGCCCCATCACCTAAAGTAGGAGGGGAAAAGAGAGCTGTGAAGTCTTCCAAGCTCATCTCCTGGATTGCCACAGCTGCCTCTTCACAGGGAAAAAGCCGCAGGAAAACAAGATGAGTCATGTACAGAACTGACAACCACCACAAAATAACCCACTTAAAACGGCTCCTCGCTTCATTTGGGACAAAATTTTAAAAAATAAAAACATAAAGGTGAACTGGAGTTCTCCAGAGCTGTTCCCAATGGTGAGCGCACAGGCTGTGAGCCCCAACATGCACTGTTCACCAAGAGCCATGAGGAATCCCTAGTTTTAACAACATTTCTGCAGCCAAAAGCTTGGAAATACATAAACTGGCATCAAGGCTTCCAGAGACTTCCCTGATCAAATATCCCCACTGGAAATTCCAAGCGCAGTTCTATAAATCTGCTGGACCAGAATCTCCTTGAATAAATCATCCTGATAACAGATGACCAGGGGGAGCACGGAGATACCTGTAACTCCTGCCAGCCTGCCTACCTGTCCAAAGCCACCTGGGCCTCTCAAGGCAATGAGAGTTATCTGTCACAGATATCTGGTACAGGGGAGAAGCCAAGGCATCAGCCCAGCCACCTGCAGGTCACACGAGTCACACCTGCAGACCAGAGCCACAGGTCCACAGCAAAAGCCACAACATGGAGACTGTGACTGTGGCAGAACTGAACCAGGAGGTCAGCAGGGTTTGATCCAGCATGACACCTCAATGGTGGCACTGGGCTGCAAGGATGCTGCTGCCTCCCAGAGCACACAGCATCCCAGTGCCCACCTGGGCGACTCTGCGGCACACCAGATGTTCTCACCATAGCCACCAGCTCAATCACCCATGTCCAATTCCCAGTTCCAGGGTCCCCCCTCACATTACAGTTAATTTTTAACATCCTTGTTTTCTGGAAAAGCTGGAATATAAATCTGGGGATGGAGAGGTGGCTACTGACAGCTGGTGACAGCATTATGGGCAGCCAGCATCCATCCAGGCCTTTGTCTCTGCTCTGTCCCCCAGACAAGAGAACCACCATAGCCACATCACTCTCACAGCAGTACCATCACAACCGACAAGGTGGCTCTGGTGGGGGGTGACAGGTTGCACCAAGTCCAACGATGCAGAAGACAACACGGAACCTACCTTGAAAAACAGGTGAGTGACTCTCCTGTCACCCAACCACCCCCAAACCAGGCAGCCCAGCATGAAGAGTTTGTTTTGTTTCTACAGGAATGACCAACTGTCCTAGCAGTCCCATCTCCCTGCTGCAAACAGCAGGCTCTCACTGTCTATTCCTTTTTTTGTGGCATATCTACCACATTCTTCCCAAAGATAAAAGATACAGCTGTCCTGAAGAAAAGTATTAATAAAGGAGACTTAAACCAAGCTAACAGAACACTCTGAGAAGCGTTTTCTGCAAGAAGATGAGATCACAGGCATTCCATGCTCACTCTCCTGGAATAACTGCCCAGACCAGTGACTTTGAGCTGCCCTGGGAATGCTCTCCCAGCTCTGAGCTGCCCTGGAGCAGCACGAACCAGACCCTGAGGGCACAAAGTAAGCACAGTGCTGCAGGTCATCACTCCCCAGCAACACCCTGACAGCACCCGCAGTCCCCCTAGCACAGCCTGTGTGATCTCACCCACCCCACAGCCAGCGACCAGGCAGCATACACAAGGGGTGGGCTGACCCAACTCACACACCCGGGACCAGGCAGGTGCAGTTTGGAGTCTGATCCGGCTCTCCAGGATCCCCACTCAGCCCAGCCTGCCATCCTACAGCACCAGCGTTTCTCTTCCCTAAGCAGAATCCCAAGGTCTCCAGCCATACAACACAACTGTCCATTTAACACAAAATATGGGAAAACATCCTTATATTTTTTCAACAGTAATTCAGAACTATAAAATGGCTGACATCCATAAATATTTATCAAGATCATATTTCCTGCCTCGGCTTGTTGCAAATCAAGGATCCTAGGATAACCAGACAGGAATAAAGGAGGAAAATGAGCTCAGTGATGCCTTGCCAAAACACATCTGAGGTGATCACACAGGTCTCCCTGTTTGTAATGTCCAGATTACTAAATCAGAATTTATCGCCAGAGAGAGTGAGTGAAATGTGTCCCGGTTACAGTGATTTTTAAACACAGATTTCTCCAGTGTTTTGATCACCTCTGCTCCCCAAAATGGGTTAATGCTCCACTTCAGACCCTTAGAAAACACAGGCAGCGCTTGTTAAAGTTACAGGCTCTGTCACGCAAAGCCACGGGGTTTATTACCTGCCCTGCCAGCAGCAAGGGGACAGCTACAGCACCTGGAGAGCTCTGCCTCTGCCTCTCTGCCCCAGCAAATCCGGGATAAAAAGGGGCTTGCAGGGAAAAGGCAGAGCAGCAGTAAACAACCATTACACAGCAGAAATCCCACAGCCCACCCAGCTGCTCTCCTGTCACACCACCCTCAGCCCAGCTCTGGAGCTACCGCCAGCAGCCTGCTGCCCTGCTGCCCCGCGGCGTGCACACACGCGGATCGCTCCCCCGGGCTCACGGCTCCTCTTCCTCCCTGGAAGGGCCTCC
>NW_008690632.1:97803-133794 GCF_000695815.1 Acanthisitta chloris | reverse complement strand
TATTTTTCTGGTCAAAAATCATTCTATATTAATTCTAAAAATTTTTGTGTTCATATTAGCAAAGATGGCTTTGGTCTATAGAAATAAGTGTAAGCTATTAGTTTAGTGGCAATTAAGCAGAAGTGAAAAGAGCATATCTTTTCTTGTTACTTTTATGGTTCTCTAGACAATGCACAAGAATAAGCAATTTCAAATTCCATTCTCATCTTGTTTACTGAGGAAGTAATATGAATACTTGTTGTAATAACACTTTGTAAGAGATGCATTGCCTTTTTGAGTATGGTGGTTTCAAAAAGGGAGCTTCTGAGAAATAAATTCTGTGCAGAAAATTACAGGTTCTGCATGCAGAAATTCCTTTATAAACATTGTTGATTAATAATCAGTAATAGGTGTAAGGACTATGTCATTATTCCCTTCTGCTATGAGTTGCAGTAGAAAGAACTTCTTAAGATGTAATATCTGAGTGCAATTATGAGGTTTTCAACAACTAATATATCATTAGTGCACCAGGTTTAGTCAATCCAGCATTTCCAGTCATAGTAAACTGTGCTTATAGTATCTGAGAGACAGAATTTAAATGATACATTGAGTTTTATTTACCTTAATATTTCTCATTGTCTCCAGTAATATTTTTCTCTAGTCAAATCCTCACAGATTAAATATGATTTAAAATGTATTTTATTTATACATAAAAATCCTAGATGAGGAGTAACATAAGACACTTGTAAAGGAATCAGAATTACGACAGAGGGTTTGATTGGAAGACAAATCCTAGATGAGGAGTAACATAAGACACTTTTAAAGGAATCAGAATTACGACAGAGAGTTTGATTGGAAGACAAAAAGAATAAAATTTAAACAACAAGCTATAAAAATGGAAGGGATCTGGATAGTAGGAAAGAGTAAGAGCCTAGGGTATGCATACTCTGGGCTAAAGAGTAATGGTTTAGAGGTGTAAGGAAAGCAGCTTTAGCAAAGAGATACTGTACTTCCACAGGCATCAAACTTCACTATCTTAAGAAAGCATGGAAAAGAATTGTTAGTAAATGGCTGTAAATGTTCTTAGAGTCTTTCTAGACAGATGTTTACTCAAAATTAAAGACTTTGATGTCCTACTTCTGATTGTTTCCACATTCTTTCTGCTTTTCAAAGAGCTAAAAATAAAAAAGAAATCTTTTTTTTCATTCCTTCTTTCTCTATATCTTCCCAGCCATTCATCCTAATGTATTCAGCAAAGTTTCCACGACAAACAATGTGCTAAACATCATGTATCATTTCAGCCTTGAAGGCTTGGGAAATGTTTGGTTTGCTTTGGGTTTTTATTTTTCTGTTAGCTAGTATGTTTTGTTTAAAATACAAACACTTTCTGCATCATGAACCTTTTCCTCTCTTACGCATTTTTAACTATCTCAGTGACAATCACCAGGGGATGGCACAGTAATTTCAAATCCTAACCTTGCAGAAGTTTGGAAAAAAGAAAATACTTCTGCCTGTATCATTTAATAAAATAAATCCTTTAGTCCCTTCAGTTATTTTCTTATAATAAATGAAAAGGTTTGTGTTCAGCAAAGTTCATCTGGCTTACATCTCTACATTGGGGAAAGTCTGTTTGAAATGTAATATCAGGTTTCCAGAGCCACTTGAGTTGCCTTAGGACAAAAGGTTTTTGCAATCCAAACAATCGCTAAAAAGATAGTGTTATACATATACTAAATAATGGATTACTTCAGCTTTGACTGCAACATGACAAACCATCCTTTGGAATGCTCTGAGGTGTGCCAAAGTGTCCTTTGTTCTCTGTTAGTTTTCCTAATGTAACAATGTATTTGCAGAATTAACATTTCTAAAGTCATCGTTTTAAAGCATCTTATCAGGTAGCATGTGAAAGGACATGAGTCTGCAAAAAAGGACAGTTCTCTTTCATGAGTGCATTTCCCATACACTTGTAAAAGTATCCTGCTTCCTTCAAACTCAGTTACATCAGCTGCATTTGCATCATCTCCCTATGTATCTGTTATTTAATTATTGTTGTTTTCATTCTCTGCCATCCCCTAATTTAGTACTTACATTCCTAGCTCTAAATGTGGGGGTTTTGGTAGCATCAGCAGAGCCAAAGCTGGGACAAACCAAAACAAAGCAAACAAAAAGAACCCTGCAAGATTCAATTAGGTTTCTCCCAGATGCTGCAGTTCATCTCACACACTGTTAAAATCTGCTCAGCTCATTGAGTATAGCTGGCACTCTCCTGTCAAAGGCAAGATGCAGTTATGCAGAAACTGTATGCTCTGCTACATAGGATTGCATGGGGTCATTCCATAACCAGATGTGTTCTTTCAGCAACTGGTGAAAATGTGAAAGAATGGACTGCATGGGTTACAGCCTAGGATGACACAATGTTTAAAACAGACAGTATTTTTAAAAGAAAGAAGAAGTAAAAAATGAAGATCAAGTTTCAACCTGTGGGACCCACAAACTATAAGAACCTCCCATAAAGAAAAGACAGAGGCTGAAGCGATTGTCATTTCATTGATTGAAAACACAGCTATGCCATATTGCTGTCTCATATGATTTCATTAGGAAATACTGCTCAGAGCTGTCTATAAGTGGTAAGATATCTTCTTTTCCACTGGCTATGAAACAGCTGGAGAGACCTGCAAAGTTACATAGCCTTCTCCAGAAGATCACAAAATGAATCAGTTATTTTTAGGTAACATTCCAGGATTTTAATGTGTGTGTGTTCATGTGTGTGCATGTGTGCCGCAATGAGATATTCACAAGAAACTGGGCAATTAACTCATTAGAATTAAGGAGAGCAAGGGTTTTCAATTTCCATTTGAAATTCCTAGTTGAAGTCGTGAAGAATATTAAAGCAATCTAAAAAAAATATCCTTCCAAACCTGGCTCATAAATCTGACTTTTGAAATATTTATATCCAGTAGGTTTCTTTAAAATGGTAACAGATATTTTGTTCATCTGGTGATTCTGATGAGTAGAAAAATGTATGGTTTTTATCACACAGCTCATGCCCCAGTCAGATACTGTTGTTCAAAGTAAAATAAAATGTATTTAAAATAAAATCAAGTGTTTTAAATCTCAGCTGACTGCTCTAAGTTATGACCATTGACCTGAAAACATGCAACTGCATTGCAAGTAAATAGTTTTTAACACATTTTAAATGCTCAGATCATCATATTGGTAAGATTGGTCTTCAAACCAATGGCACATGGAATTTATATATTTAAACAAAAACAAGCACTGACACTCCGGCAATTTATGAGCACAGGGGAGAAAAGTTGTCGTCCAAATTCCTGAGCTAGTATGCCTATATATATCAAGAAGTTTGATGAGGAGAATATATCCCCCTGAACATATCTCCATAATCTCATTTTGATGGTTTTAAGTATGACTGTTTTGAATTGCTTAAAATAAGCATCTGTCAATATTCTGTTTACAAATATCTCAAATCTAAGGAAGGTTTAAATATGCATGGGCATAGGTTTTTCCTGTAGCCTGAAATCAGAGACAGAATCCAAATGTTAAGTTAGGGAGCTTTTTAATCTAGCTACAATTAATCACAGGCAGATGCTTATGTACTGCTGAAATCTATATTTATACCACCCTTAAAGAGGACCTGTAAGAAAGCTGCCTCCCACTTATCTTCCATCTGCAGAACCATAATGTGGATACTGAAAGCTGTCTCTCATGGGACCCGTTGACATTATTTGCAGCCACGGCACATTAAAAAATCAGTAGTAACTTTGGTTATTCTTGTTTGGCCTGACATGACAGCAGAGTAGGTTGCTGTTACTCCTGAATTATCTGAGAGAAACAGGAGCCTTAAATCTATAAAGACACCAGTTAAAATTTCACAAGCAAAATGAGTGTGGACATTGGGAGATCACATGATCAGAAACAGAGATTTTCCAGCAGATTACTAAATCCTGAGAATTCAAAGCCTGAACAGAACCTATGCAGCAGATGGAGAAAGATTGCTGCTTGCTTCCCATTGCCTTGACTAGGAAGAGAGGAATTGCTACTAGACAGCTACTGGGAACCATCATTGCTTTTATTATTTTTAAGAATAGACAGATAAGAGCCGGAAAAAAAAGAAAAAGAAATAAAATAATCCTTATCAAACTGCTTCAACTGATAAAAGATGATTCTAACTCTACCTATTAGACTGCAGGCCACTGCACTTGCTAAATCTTGGTGTATGGCAATGTCATGAATAAGAAGCTCCAAGAAAGGGGGAAAGCATATAAGGAGAGATTGAGGTCCCTTGGATTATTCAGCCAAGATGAAACTGAAGGTAGATGTCATCATGGTCTACAGCTTCCTCACAAGAGGAAATGGAGGGGCAGGCACTGATCTCTTTTCTCTGGTGACCACTTACAGGATCCAAGGGAATGGCATGAGGCTGTGCCAGGGGAGGTTAGGTTAAATTTTAGGAAAATGTTCTTCACACAGAGGGTGTTTGGGTACTGGAACAGGCTCCCCAGGAAGTGGTCACAGCACCACAGCCTGAGAGGGTTCAAGAAGTGCTTGGACAATGTTCTCAGGCAATGTTCTCAGTGATTCTTGGGGCTGTCTTGTGCAGGGCTAGGAATTGGACTCAGTGATCCTTGTGGGTCCATTTCAAGTTAGGATATTCTATGAATCTATTAAAAACCCAGGTTCTTTTAAATTATAAAAAATTTTGAAAAGTTTCTGTAAAGAAAGACCAGAGATGTACTGATGGATATTTTGATTCACGGTTTATAAGGAAAACATGGAGTATAGTGGTTTGTACAATTGTCTGTATAATATAATATGTTAATATATTACAGTTGTGCTATTTCTCATCTGATTCTCTGTTTAAAGTAAATGTCAGCATGTGCTCTTGTCTTCTGTGCTGGTAAGGGCTAACATGATTTTTTTTCCTTGCTTTGAAAACAGGTTTTTCTTATAAGCCATTTTGTTTGTTAGCTTGAAGGAAGACCTAGACTTCCCAGGCATGTATAAAGCTGACATTTTCATGATAAGGCAGGAAGTCAGTTTCATGATTTTTAGTGATTAATTTTCAACCCAGCAAATTCAATTTCCTGTTTTTGTCAAGTTTGCATTTATTGAATGCTTATAGCTGAAACGCTGTAAACAAAGTAGAATTGGTACAGGGTTTTGTTTTTAAATAGCTAGGGCAGAAATTTTGCTTTTTTGATGTTATAGGCTTGAGCAAACTGACTAATCTCTTGCCCAATGCCTGCCTAAATTCCTGCCACTAAATTCCTGCCTGATTCTACCAAATTTTATGAGTAGATTATATTTGCAGATTATGATTATTTTTATTTTAGAATAGTGCCTAGGATCACTGGTAATGGATAAAATCTCTTTGCATTTGTATCCAGACAAACAAAAAAAAGACTTTTTTTCTATCTCCTAGGAAGTTTATGCCTCTACATATATGCCCTTATATTGAAAACTGGCTGAATTTCTGGTACTCCCTAGCTTAAAAAAGGACTATTGATTAGGTAAAAAGACAGTTAAGCAGTGGATAGATGTCTGACATGTACAGAACAATACCTTACTTCCTCTTTGAGTAAAATAACTAGAGATAATGAAAGTAAAAACTGACAGGCTAAAACTGAGAAAATGAGGATGTGTGATGTGTAGAGTTAGTCTTTGACCAATAAAAGAATTTGTGGATGATAAAAATGTCCAAATTATCTAGACATATTTCAGAGGGGAAAAAAATCATCTAAGGTTATTTACCACAACAGGGGTTAACTATGAGGGCTGTGACATTCCACCTATCTTGTGGAATTCCAACTATGGGGAGCATTGAAGAAAATACTGCTACAGCCTGTCTACTCTTCTCGCTGTATCTGTTATCATCCATTCTCCTGTTGTAAACAGGAGAGCTGGCTAGATTGTCCTTTTCATTCTTACCTGGAACAGCTGTCCTTTAATCTTATTTTCCTTTTATGATATGCTATATCATCACATACTTAGGGTTAATTACCATGTTTGTTAGCATCATGCATAGATGACCTGTCTCTAGAAATATGAGCAGATGTGTCATAGTCTATTGTTGAGGCAGATATATGACCACACCAAGAGAACTCTAGTTTCAAACTGTGTAGAAGATAATAGGAAAAAGAAATAGCTGCTCACATCTCACACCCATATTGCTACTATATCCAGACAGTCCAGCATCTTGCTTCAACTACAGTACTGAAGGCTTTCTTTTCCTTCTCAATATTAAACTAATCTCACTGAAATTCAGTCATAATAATATGAAAATCAGACTGGCCTTTTAGAGTCACAACATCTCTCTGATAGCCCATGGTTATCCTAGGTTTCTCATACAGATCTAGAGAATAAATAACTTGGGAGGCCATGTCTACGGTGACAGTTGTCTTCCCAGTGTATACAGTCTATTTCAGTTGACTGAGAAATAGTTGGGAGGCCATAAAGGACCTTTCAGAAATGTCTGTTTCAACTTTGCCTGGCCTTGATGACTTGGTGAAGCAGACTGATGACAGCGACCCCCAGACTGGTTGCCCCAAGGTTTGTTGATTCACAGGGTGTCTCCAGCTGCCAAGATAACGAGGCACCATTGTCCACCACCTACACCCTCTGGCTGCAGAGCCATCTGCCACTCACCACCGAAGAAAAGACAGCTAAGGATCATCAGAATGCTGCTGGACCTATGGCGGTGACTATCCCCATTTCTACATGACTACGAGTCATCAGAATGCTGCTGGACCTATGGTGGTGACTCTCTGCTGCAACATCCCAAATTTTGCTTTCCTATCGCCCTTCTCTCTCCCCTCAAGTAACGAATAATAAAGCCTCACTCCCTAACAGTATTTTGACCTAGTTTGTGCCTTAATTCACATTGAGGGAATGGATCAAACACTCTCAATTCTTATCGGACCGGGACAGAGGCTGCGAGGGGGTGGTTAGCGGTGAATAGCTTTGGTTGCATGTGTGTGTATATGCTGAAGACCTCTGAAGTTTTCTTAGCATAAAGATAATTACAATAGTTTATTTTCTTTTACAGGCCTGTGTTAAGTGGTATTAATTCACAATAGATTGTATAGCAGAAGTAAAATAAAGGTTTCATTCAATTACATAAAAAGGAGTCTTTAAGTAAATCTCTACCAGTTTACCTCCACGAAGAGTGCATGTAACTAACTTTGTTTTTAGAGGACCTTATCACTCAGCTATTTTGCATAGTCAGTACAATATATGCCTAT
Source organism: Acanthisitta chloris (assembly GCF_000695815.1). NCBI lineage: Eukaryota > Metazoa > Chordata > Aves > Passeriformes > Acanthisittidae > Acanthisitta > Acanthisitta chloris. The sequence continues at coordinate 126,556 of NW_008690632.1, read as the reverse complement.
CTATAAATGCATTATATCACAGAAATACTTCAGAATAACAAACTACTCTAAGTATTTAATTTATGAAATTAGAATAGTTTCCTCTGGCACTAAGAGACTATTTATTAAAATCAAGCCATGTGTTTTGGATAAAGTTATTACAGTAAGTAGACTGTTTTTCATAGCACCTATCTAGCCATGAATATTTGCAATTGTCATAAGTCTTTTCCCACAGCTGGACTGAAGTCATTTAAATCAGAGAGCTTTGTCCCTTCTGCAGTTTCAAATGTTTTTTATGGAGGTAGAAAGGTTTCAGGGAGTATAGATTCTAATATCCTGTCAAAATTGTGCATTTCCACATGCAATTAATATATATTTTACAAAGAAATAAAAAATAAATTGACACGGGACTTAGTGGCAACCCTTTTAAATTAATGCATAGCAATGTTAGTGAATAGAAATAGTGGCATCTTGGTTTGTAGAAATGGGAGGATTTTCCAGATATGACTGCATTTGTTCCATCTATTTGCAGTAATATTGCCTCATAGCATAACAAAGATAATTAATCACATGGGAAAAGTAAAGCCAAAAGGAAAAGTGTCTGTGTTTGTCTGTGTGTTATCCTCTGAGGACAAGTTCAGTTGCATGTACATCAATATATCCATCCACATACAGCAGAATAGTCATAAATACTGAGCCAAGAATAATAGTGTTCCAAGCAGGAAGGAAACATGAAATTCCAAGAGAAAGACTTTTTCTCCCCAGACCTGTATCCATTTTTGGCACTGAGTAAATTTATTTATGGCCCTTTGGGCTATGCTACTCCTGCATTAGGATCTTAAAAACCTTGCAATTTGAGTTGTGTTATCTTAGCATTTGATGTGGATAATATAATATAAAAAATGCTGTAATGATTTATGGATTTGGAAGATTCTGTCCAGCCAATATATGAAGCAAAGATAGCCAGACAAAGAGATTAATATGAACATTCCCTTTGTGGCTTCGACACTGTCCTATTTCATAAGCTGTTTTAACTTTTCCCATATTTGAAGAAAGTCTGTCTGAAATTCTTGTTATGGTCTAAATAAGGAGAAATCCCTAATGAGAGTATGTAATTTTTGGCAGAATCTTCTACTTTTATGTTATAAAAACCAGTTTGGGGGTTGAGTTTTTGGGTTTGGGTGTTTTGTGGGTTTGGGGACTTTTTAACTACTTTGGAGTTTTGAGAAGGAGCTAAGTGATTTAAGAGCAAAGGACAGACATTTGTACTCTAAAAACCCCATGAAAAATCCCAGTTTATATATCATTTAATCTTGTATTCCTGCTCTACAAGTACATTTGAATCAAAGAAGGAACTGCATAGGGACACAAGGAGCTATACTGCTGATTCTCTAAACAACCAAGACAAAATATTGTTTGATTTGGGTTTGGGCAAAAAAAATAAATAAGCATTTGAATTTTGAAGCTAAAACTACCAGTCCAGCCTAGATTTCTCCTACCATTCTGATAATATTTCAGCCATAAAATTCTTTAGGAATTAGTTCAGTGTTGTAGATATTTCATTCTTATGAAACCTTGGCAGAATTAGCTCTGGCACCATCAGAAAATCTTTCCCCTGATCATGTTGGAGGAAAAATGACATATATGAAGTATAAGCTTACAAATGATTAAAAGTAAGTTAAATGCATGTGTCAGCTAGCAGCATCTCATGACTTGAAAAGCTGTTCCACTGACAGTACAAACCCTCTACATGAGCAAAATTTTATTAAAGCTATTGACATTCTTGAATGGATACAGTTATGAATGATAAAATTCAGCATGCTTGGGCTTTAACCAAAACTAGCAATATCATGGATATTAGCCAGATATTGTACCTATTCTGAAGAATATATTGAATCTTGAGATGGAAATTCATATATGTCTATAAATGTATTTATGCATGCATGTACACATTTAGAGAAAACAAAAAATGAATATTTAGCATGACAAAAGGAAATTGAACTATGTAATGAATTACCAAATATGTAATAAAATGCGCAGGAGAGAGATGTAGCTAAAAGTTATGCTTAAATTAAAGCTGATGAGTAACTAGATTTCACTGTACTGATGTCTTATGAACTGTGTACTTAGCACTTCCTTGTTCATTGTATTACCTCAAGAAATGCAATTGCCATTATGATTTTGGTGTGAAGTATAGCTACTGGCTTCAGGGTCTAGGTTGCTTGTATCAAGAAGCAGACTTCTGCAGAAAATCTGGTGAAAGGTACAGGAAAGTTCAGTAAGAGGGCAGAAAACAGTAAAGGATTGTTATTATGATCCTTCCTACATACACATTATTCTCGAATGTAAAGTCTATGAACTTAGCATTCACAATTCACTCCAGGACTTACAGAATCATGTGATATGGGAGGAATGTCCAGAGACCATCCAGTCCAACCAATCAGAGTCAGTTAAAAGAGATTTCTCATGGTCTTGTCCAATTGAGTTCTGAATATCTCCAAAGATGGAGATTTGACTTTTTCCAAAGGCTGGCTACCTTTTGGGGAAGAGGGAGAAATCCTAATATCTGATTAGAATTTCTCTTCTTGCAACTTCTGTCTGTTGCTCCTGTTATCACTGTTTACCCCTAAAAAGGTTTGGCTTTGCCTTTTCCACAGTCTCCCAAGGTATAATTGTAAACATCAGTAGAATGAACCTTCTCTTGAGTTTGTAAAAAGACAACTCCCCTGCCCTTCCCTTCTGTGTCAGGAGCTTCAGGCCCCTGGCCATTCTTACTGTCATGTTGTAGTAATGTTTACTTTCTGCTTTTCAAGACTTGGTATATCTTGTAGGCTTTGGGAATATTATCTAGACCCAAAGCCTGGATAGGTGCCCTGGCAACATAATTTTAAAACATGAAGACAAGGCAGAGACATAACCTCATCTCTCCCTCCCTCCCTGGATATACAAGTCAGAAAAATATCGTGTGATTCAGCAAGGTGGTATTTCAGGTCTCGTGATGAAGAACAGCTGCACCACAACTTAGAAGCACTCGGGTAAATTAAATTTTTTACATAGGCTGTTTATTTTGCAAAGGAAACCTCTTAATTTTAACTTTACTTCTCTTTACTATTTGCATAATACTTACACTCAAAGTACATATTCAATTTAAGAATGTGAAGTGTTTTTTTGGCATCAACATTGTGAGCATCAGTGGTGTTTTCTGTGACTGCCACTGAGAACTTGAAGGTCTATTGATTAAGAGCTTCAAGATTTACCCAAAACATGCTGCACTAGAATTTAGAAATGAATAGTTCATAATTCAGTACCTGATGAAATGACTTTGAAGTTTTTTGCATTTCTCTGACTTCAGATACTTTGCTGCGAGTAGCACTCAGATATTTCACCTAACAGATACTAAATTGTCAGGTGTAATTTACATTTTGCCATTTTACTCCATATCATGCTTATTTGTCTTAAAGAAAAAATCAAGCTTCTTTGAATCCCTTTGAAAGAAAATTCTTCAGCCCTAGAAAAATGAGAAGCAGCATCTGCCAGGAAGAGGCTTCAAAATGCTTTCCAGTGCTTTTCAAAAATATGTCATTTTTCAGTGAGAGTTGTATCTTTTCTACTAAAGCAAAGTTACTCAATTTGCCTCAGTTGGAGTTAACATAGACCCTTAGTATAAGGAGAGAAATGAAATGTTTTCTCTCTTAACTATTTTGAGTACTAGAGTTACAAACATTTTTTTTATATGCTTGGGATTTATATATATATAAATACATATAATAAACAAACAAACAAACAAACAAACAAACAAATAAATATATAAACCAGAATTGAACCAGAATTGAAATACTAATCTGCACCTGTTAAAGCCTCCTAAGTATTTCTGGTAAAAAAACACAAACATGGTTATGGTTAGGAGTCCATAAGAATTATATGTCTTATTGTATTTGCAAAAATTATGTCTTCAGATGATTGTTTTTTCTTCATGTGCAAACAGGTGACAGTAAGTAGCTTCTAGATTTAAGATTACCATTATCAAGTATCTCAATTAAGGCCCAACCCAGATCCTATGGTAACATTTTTATCTCTGGCAACCAACCAGTAGCTCTGGGGCATAATTGGCAAACTTTAGGCCCTTTCTAAGGATCTCTAAGAAACTCATTGTTAAAGAAGAAAGGGAGATAGTTTGCCCTGTTATTTCCAAAATCCACTTTTTCTACCTTTGGTGAGAAAAAAACTCCACAGGACAATTAGGTGAACTATGCACTGGTGACATGTAAAATCCAAGTAAAGTATTGATTTTTGGTGAGATTCAGATGGCTGAAAATTATGTCAGGAACCCACTTGAACAGTAAAGGGATTCCAAAAAGTCTGCAGTATAATGTTTATAGCATTACTGATTTCTTTTTTTACTTTATTTTTAGAATAGAATTCAATACTTTTGGGGAGTCTATTTGGACTTTGTCAAATGCTGTAAATGTAGACAGGAGTTCTGTACACAGTGAATCATTCAGTATAGCCATTTAAGTTACAAATTGAGTTCACAACCAATTTCCCAGGGCAATAAAGCACAGACTAGGGTTACTGATCTAAGTTTCTGCTCTGGGCAGAACCAGAAGCCATACCTCTGCTTCTGCCTGTGTCTAACACAGACAGTCAAGATTCACCACATTCCCCTTTACCTCTGTCTTCTTCCTAAAAGAACTACACCAATGACACCATCTCCCATAGCATTCTCATGGGAAAACTGGCTGCTCAGAGATTGAATGGGTGGACTCTTCAGTGTGTAAAAAAATGGCTGGATGTCCAGGCCCAGAGAGTTGTGGTGAATGGAGACAGATCCAGTTAGCAGCCAGTCACCAGTGGTGTTTCCTGGGCTCAGGTGTGGGGCTAGTCCTGTTTAACATCTTTATGGATGATCTGGACATGGGGATTGAGTAGACCCACAATAAATTTGCAGATGACACTAAGATGGGTGTGTGTGTTCATTTGCTCTAGAGTAGAAAAGCTCTACAGAGAGACATGAACAAATTCAATCCATGGGCTGAGAACAGCTGCATGAGGTTCAGTAAGGTGAAGTCTCAGGTTCTGCACTTGGGTCACAGCAACCAGATGCAGTGCTACAGGCTGGGAGAGGAGTGGCTTGTGAGCTGTTCAGCAGAAAGGGACTTGGGGGTGTTGTTTGACACAGAGCCAACAGTGTACCCAGGTGGCCAAGAAGACTGATGACATCTAGGCCTGTATCAAGAATAGTGTGGCCAGGACTAGGGAAGTGATTGCCCCCCTGTACTCAGGCTGGTGAGGCCACACCTTGAGTGCTGTGTTCAGTTTTGGGCCCCTTACTTCAAAAAGGCCATTGAGGTGCTGGAGCATGTCTGGAGGACAACGAGGCTCATTGAAGGTCTAGAAAACATGTGTTATGATTAACAGCTGAGGGAACTGGGTATGTTTAGTCTTGAGAAGAGCTAGCTCAGGGGTGACCTCATTGCTCTCTACCTGAAAGGAGGTTCTAGTGACTTGGGAGCTGGTGTCTTCTGCCATGCCTGCAGTGAGAGGACTAGAGGAAATGGCCTTAAGGTGACGCAGGGGAGATTCAGATTAGATATTAGAAAAAAAATTTCATTATTAGAGTGGTCAGGCTTTGGAATAGGTTGTCTAGGGTGGAGTCACCATCCCTGGAGGTGTCTCAGAGGCATCTGGATTTGGTGCTTTGTGATATGGTTTAGTGATGTAGGGGTTACAGTGGTAGTGCCAGGTTGATAGTACATTTGGATGATCTCAGAGGTGTCTTACAACCTTGAAGATTCTATGATTCTAACTAGATTGTTGCCACCTTCTGGCCACAGCACAAGATATCCTTGACTGATATGAAGAGACTAGTCCTATCTGGAGAGAGGATCATTATATTGTGGCATAAGCCCTTTAGAGATAAGTGCCAAATGAAAGATATTGGGAAAATGCCACAAGATATTCCTCAAAGTTTAGGAAAAGAAAAGATATTTAAGATAGGTCTTAATTGCAAGGAAGCCTTTGGAGAAGATGAATAATCCATACACATCTCAGGCTGTTTTACAGGCAGAGCTTTTATTGGTAAGTGTATATATGCATGAATGAAATTTTTACAGTTGTAAAACACATTGCATGAAAAGGCCTGATGTGGAAAAATTCTCTTTGTGTGTCTGTTCTGCCAAAAAATATGGATATTTATGTGAGAGTGTATGCTTGTGTATGGGCTACTCCCATTCTTCTCCTACAGACACAAAACTTAAATTTTACCATTTGGGCATTTTTCCCAGAGAAGCAGGACCCATTACCCACTAAGCATGCAAGAAATCAGGAAAAGTTGGCACCAACTGAATCCTAGCATTCCTTTTCCTCATGTAACTGCCAATAGAGCAAGTTAACAAATATATGAAGGTGAGCTCAAGATTAGTAAAAATACTGATGACATTCAGATGAAGTAAATTAATAGAATCTGTTGGGAAAAAAAATCCAGATGTATTTTATATCATAGAGCCATAAAAATAAAATAATTAATAGAAGACCTCCTAATGTATTATGGAACGAAGGAAAAATTCCTTTTTACAACTAACAATCACATAGGTGAATATAAAATAGTCCATGTCTTTAAAGAATTATCTCAGTGTCACTTCCTGTCAAAAAACCCCCCATAACTTTGGTACCATTCTGTCAAATGGTAAACTGATCTGGGCCAAAGCTTACCATCACATGAAGCAACTTTCTAGATTCTTTCTAGAATTGAGTTTTACTTTCTTTTCTTTCACTGTAAATTTTTTCCTGACAATTTGCTTTAAATTTCCTTGTTTCCAGCTATGTGCTGAATAAGATCACTGAAGACGGGCAGCTTAAACCTGGGTAACCAGGAAAAGAACAACCATTAACTACTAAAGAAAAAATTCAGTACCATAGATACAAAACTTTTCTTTAAATTCCTATATTATTCAAATGCCTGTGTTAGGATACTTCCAATGACATAAAAGCAGTATTGTTCAGGGAACGACTCTTATACAGTAGGACGTGTAACACAGTGAAGATGTCCAGAAAAATCTATTTATCCTCAGAAATTCCAGATCATGTTACTTGTCATATCTCTACTTTTTACCTAACACATGAAAGGTATGATATAATACATTTTTATATTTCCTCTATGGGACATCAGCCATATATTTTTAAATTATGTGTGGCTATTCAGTCCCACCTGGCTTATTTTTTCCTCCACTTATCTTAGACTCTTGCTGTCAAGTTCCAGAGGCATAACTGCATGTTTCTATCAGAAGACTGATTCTTATGTACTATCTAAATAACATGTAGCACTCTTGGTCCAAGGTGTTCCCACCATAAGCTGCATAACATCTTAACATTAGATACCTAGGCCTAAATTGGACACCTGTTTGCCTGAAGTTCTGTTCAGTGGGGAGAAAAAAACACATTCAGAGCATGATTCACATTTCATGCCCTTAAACCAACCTTTTAAAACCATTCTTTTCTCTCCATTAACAACACAGACAGCCTACAGCAATTGTGTTCTTAATTTAGTAATGTGCATCAAAGCAGTTAAATAAAATGAATCTGGGCCAAGCTGTCAGTGTGTATGTACCACTGGAGTCACTGTCATTTGTACATGGTACTCTACAAACTTACCCTACATACAACTCATGAATGTTGCTCTGTTCACCAGGGGACATTTGCAATTTTGCCTTTTAAATTAGGAGTCCATGTTAAAAAAGAGAATATCACTCACTTATGAATATGGAACTTGCAAGCACAGAAATTCATAGCAAATAGCTCTAATATAAATAAAGAACAAGCACATCACTCTATGATTACACTTGTGGGTACAATGAAAGAAAATGAATGTAGCTGCATTGTGTTGTGCTTGAAGGACATCCACATTTGTATGGAATTTTTAAAGTCTTATCAGAGAAAAACATATACCCCTATGCTAGCTAATATGAGCTCTAGTTTTTTTGCAACTGATCAAGTAAAATCAAGAACCAAACCCCACTATTTATATATTATGCTCTTGAAAGCTTCATAGTCTGTGGACTAAAACATTTACAGTTGACTTAACATACATATAAGCTATGAGAGAGATGCTGCAAGGTCAAAGTAGCACATAATATAGCTTATATGCCTCTATGTTTATCACAATATGTCATAACAGAAGTTGGTTATTAGTAACACTTGTTTTGAATTTGTATTAATTGATCCATATGTCAATGAGACATATAAACCTACCATCAATGTGTTTATAAGGCTGTATAAATGCATGCAAAGAGAATACCTGCTGCTCTTTGTCTGGTGCCTCTACTAATGTGCCAATGGATTAATCAGCAAGTTCTGCATATAGCAATAGCCTTATTGCAATTATACTAAGTGTCATGTTAGGGCAAAATGAAAACCTCATAGGATCTATGAGAAATCAAGCCAAGCAGCATTTGTGATTGATATGAAAGTGTGTGATTGTCACAAAAAACTTCTTGATATTCTGTCATGGATTCCTCCTGTATGTTAACAATGTACCTTACTATTCCTTGTTAACAATGTAACCTTGCTATTCCAACATCTTCACATATATTGACTGAGGACACTGATGTCTATTTAACAAGTCTGATCCTCTTCAAGTCTATCCACAGCAACTAACCTGGATTATTACTGTATAAAGGGTAGTGAAAAGGAGAACATTGCTGACAGCTGAAATATATGGGTTATGAACTGTAGGCAGACTTTGGCCCTATTCACCTCCTGTCCACCCACTCCTTTTCTTTGCCTCATAATACATGTTACATTCTTCATGGGGTTGCCCAGGAGGGGAATGTGGAGACAATGGCTGGTTGAAGCTCTTATTCTGCTTTTCACAGTTTCTCCCTCTAGAGCTAGGTTCCTGACATCTCAAAATCTTCTACTTCCTCATCCTATTTTTAGAATTGGTATGAACTCATCTTTGAACTACTAATATCTTTGCAGTCATAGGCAAGATATTTCACATACCTTAATGCCTGTTTTCCTTCCCCATACTTTATATTGTTAGCACTTTAGACAGAGGATATAATTTAGGAAGACTTCATGTATTCTGGTTTTAGAACAACAGTGGGGGGACCACAGGGTCCCCTACCGGGAGTTAAGTGGAATGCAGATAATAGTTGATAACATTATCACACTGTTTTTAAATGATCTAGTCACAGATGAACAAGAGAAAGGTTTGTTGCTGTTGTCTCACATTATTCTTAGGGCTTATATGAATACCAAAAAATTGCTCTACTATAGCCAGAATAATCAGGGTGAGATTCAGAAGCTTTCATTAATCCACTTTCATTCTTTTTTGTGGATGCCTCACATCCTTTTGCTCACTACTAGAAAACTGGGAAGGTCAGCTGCTTACTTCATGGATGATGAGAAAGGCAAGTGTCCCTTTTGTATGTATAAAAACACTGGCAGAGGTGAGTAGATAGTAGCAGCATTTGTACATTGGCAATTCCTAGGGAGAGATATCAAGAGGAAAAAGTCAGTTAGAGTGCTATCAGCAGCAGACCCAGAAAGCAGCAGGAGGTTTCCAGTGCACCAGAGCTCACACTGATAACTAGCTATCTAATGAAGCAGCTGATAACACAATAGTTATTTTTTGCCCTCACATGAATTTTCTACTTTCTAATTCTATTCAGGTGTCAAGCTAAGATGAGGGAGAGTTTCCAGTGGCTGAATTGCTGTAGGGTTGGAAAGGACATCAAAAGAAAACAAAACTGCATTTCAAGAGAGAACAAATTCTGATTTGGCTCACACTTATTGAACTTGATATATACACACAGTTTCTTAAGAGGAATACTAAAGGCAGTGCAGGATCTTGTCTTTAATTCTTAGGTTCTGTTGCCTTGAATATTATACTTCACATGCCTCACAGGCAAGAAAAACTTTATTCCTTCCAGAATGCTGGAAAGCAATACTTGCCTCATTGCTGTCTTCTGAGAACTGTAATATGATGCTGTAGTATTAATGAAGGGGTTATGTACCTTCATACTACAACTGTGAGCATGTGGGGGTGTGTGTATGCACACACAGGAAAAAAATCCCCACATCTGAAGTACATATGTTTGAATGATCTTGTAGGAATTGTAAAGTTGTATTTTTTTCCAGTTTACCACATGGAAATTGATAATTCCTATGGCATGAAAATTCATAATTCCTATGGCATTATTCATTTCCTGTACTGTGTGTATTAAATCAGAAGAGAATGCTGCTCTTTATTCTTAGCCAAAAAGCATAAGAGAGAGGTTAGGAACAGCCTGATATAATTCCAAGCCACTTCAGGTAGATGTGAGAATTGAACCTAGGTCTCTGATTTCTCTTACCTGTGAGTTACATCTTCCTTCCTTCCTTCCTTCCTCTCCCTCCCTCCTTTCCTTCCTCCCTTCCTTCCTTCCTTCCTTCCTTCCTTCCTTCCTACCTTCCTTCCTTCCGTTCTTCCTTCCTTCCTTCCTTCCTTCCTTCCTTCCTTCCTTCCTTCCTTCCTTCCTTCCTTCCTTCCCCATCACCTTTCTGGAAAGAATTGATTCTTCACTTTTGTTCTTGTATTAAATGTTTGGTTACTTATCTGCTCCAGATTATACAGCATTATCAGTCTTAAACAAAGCTGGACCTATCTTCCAGATAAGATTTACACATTTACAAGGATTTAAGCCATGCATCTCTCTTAGGTGCATTCTGTCAGCAGCTAGTAAAGGCCTCTAATTAGCATTTAGTCTTATGAAACTCAGCATTCAGTACCTGTCTATCTCTGTTTTTTGTTTGCAGAGATAAAGTGTTGTACTCTGACTTGTGATAATGTCTCTTTTATGTTCAAAGAAGGTGAATCTTTGGCCTGTTTTATTAAAGGTTTCTGGGCTCTCTATAGACTCCCAGCATGTCCCAGAACTTTCAGCACAACTTTTCGAGCCACAGAGACTTTGTGGGTTATATTTTAGATCTCTGTGCATAGAATCATAGAATGGTTTGCATTGGAAAGGACCTTAGAGATCATCTAGTTCCAACCCCCATCCCCTCCACCAATGGCAGGAACACCTTCCTCTAGACCAGGTCTAAAACCCCATCCAGCCTGCCCTTGGATACTTCTGGGGATGGGGCATCCACAACTTCTCCAATCAACATGCTCCAGTGTCTCACTACCCTTACAGAAAAGAATTTCCTCCTATCATCTAATTCAAATCTACTTTCTCCAGTTTAAAGCCATTCCTCCTTGTCCTGTGACTACATGCCCTTGTAAAAAGTCCATCTCTCTTGTAAGCCTCCTATAAGTACTGGAAGGCTGCTAAAAGGTCTTTCCAGAGTCTTCTCTCTCCAGGATGAATAACCACAAAAGTTTAATACTGTCTTTATAGGAGAAATGCTTCAGCCCTGAGAACATTTTCTGAAACAGTGGTCAGTACTACATTGTCCCAGTTCCTGCCTTTGCCTTCTGCAACTTTTCCCATTTGGGTGGTGTGGCTGGAAGACTTGCCAGTGAAAACTGGGGCAAAAATGTTATTGAGATTTCTCCATGTCCTGGGTAAATAGGTCTCCTGTTTCCTTCCAAAGAGAGCCCACATTTTCCCTAATCTTTATTTTATCACAACCGTACCTATAGATGCTTTTCTTGTTCCCCTTGACATCCTTGGCCAGATTTAATTCTATCAGGGCATTAACTTTCCTAATCTGATCTCTGGCTGCTCAGACAAGCCCTCTGTGCTCCTCCAAGGCTGCCTGTCCCTGCTTTCACAATCTGTAGGCTTCATTTTTGTGTTTGAACTTGTTCAGGAGCTCTTTGTTCATTCATGCAGTCCTCCTGGCATTTTTGCATCCCTCCTAAGCTTGGAGGAGGTGATCCTTGAATATCAGCTACCTTTAATGGGCTTCTCTCCCTTGCAGGGCTTTATGCCATGGTATTCTAACAAACACATTTTGAAGAGATTGTAAAATAAACTAATAAATATTACCAAAAGTAATAAAACCTTTTGTCTCTGCCACTAAAGATTCTATAAGACTATCTGACTGCTTGGGAATGTCTTAGAAGCACCTTTTGATTTGCACACTTTATTAGTTATTGCAATGAGTTTCAGGAAGCTGTTGGGGTCACTGATTTAATGAGTGCACATATCTTTGTCTTTATTTTTTCAAGTCATATAACATAAGTCATTTTCTCAATGGCAAGATTATTATCATCTCTGCCATAAACTTGACAAGCCATTCTAAGACAAGTGGGATCCCTGCAAGATCAGGAATCAGAAGTTAGAGTCACGGGAAAAGTTCTCAAGTTGTTTTATATTAAACTTACAGAATATTGTACACCAGAGATTGGTAGCTTTGAGGATCATTAAAACCCTTTCCTTCAGTAAACTCTATTATCTAGGAGCAGTAAAACAGAATTCTGGAAGTGCTCTGAGATTTATAAAAGTACAGAAACAGAAATGGGTCAGATGACCCAGGCTTTGGATCACCTGGCAAAAAGGCAGCTAGTTGCACAATACTGTACTTTGATTTTTTTTCTTAATCTGTGTTGACCCTGGACATCTATGAAACACGGTACTAAAATTTTAAAAAATCCAGTCATAACATTTTGAAGTGTTTGAATTAGAAATATGCTGTAAGAATAACTCACAATACATACTGATCAGAAAATGAGTCTGAGAGTCAGGAGATGTTATATTCATGGAGTCTACACCAGGGGAAAAAAGTATACTGTGGATTATGCTGTCTTCCCAAATGCTAAATAGGATGCACATTTTTTATTAACAGAAGTTTATGCTTTGACTAAAAATCAAAGCTTTCATATGTCTCTATAATAAGAATTACTGTAAATAATTCAGTTAGACCCTGAGGTAAAAATCAGGAATATAAACATTTAGAAGTAGTGACATGAAGATTCAGGAGTCCTGAAATCCATTAAATCTTTTTTTCTGCTCAGTGAAAAATGCCAGTATTGTATTGTTCTGATCATATGGTGTATATATCCCACTCCAGTGCAGTAATTCATATCTAATTATATGTTCCTGCTTAATCAATCTATGAATAGTCATCTGACAGCCTCTGTAATCAAATCATGTAATGCTACTGATAGCTATACAGGCTGCCTCTCAACTGCAATGTCATTAGTTGCTCCCAGTACTCCTGATGTTTTGTTCCAAACATGGTTTTAAATCTTTCATTCTTCTTGTGCTTATAATATCTTCAAGACTTTCATCACCATGTTTTCATTCCAAGATATTAGACTACCAAATATGCAGGTGGAGGAGTAGGATTCATTAGAATATCCAAGCTGAACTGGCCATGGCAGGCTGAGGTCTGTCTAATTCTGCCATCTATATGACTTCACATGCAGCCTATTTCCCATTTACGTACCTGGTTATGAGAAAATATGGAGAATATATAGCTGAACAAATAGCTGAGGGTAAATAATTTCACAAAGTTTGCAAATTTTTAAGTGCCGCAAGTACCATCTAACTTCTCGATCTTAACTTGAAATTAATCCGAGATAATAATTGTGGCTATAAATATCTTGAATAGTTTCAACATGACACATTTGCTTGACTTTTATGAGATCTGACATTTTAGAGAGTGTTTGATGTTCTTTTTGGGCATAATTATAGTTAGGTAAATATTGTGAATAACTGGATGTGTCTGTAGCTTTCTGCTTAAAATTCTTGGATTCAGAAGTAAGTCTTCCAAATAGCAATCCAGAGATAGTGAACCAAAAATGTAATCAGCACATTCATTCAATTATTTTAATGAAAATTCATTAAAAATCTGAACAAATGTTCACAGAGTCTTTTTGTAATATGTGAAACTTTTCTAATTATAAACACTTCACAAATTTGTAATTTGACAATAGCAAAATGGATGCTAAAGGTAGCAACCTGAGAATGGGTGCGGTGGGAGAAGACTGATAGGACACAAAAAATAGATGGTTGAGCTAATGCTGTGTGTTGTCATTTTGTGTGAGTGTGGGTGCATAGCACATGTAAGAGTGGAGAAAGCTTCATTTCCTGCAAATAGAGAAATTGAGTCTTTTTTCTTTCCTGGGGGAAAAAGGTGCTATGGTATACAATGACTAATAATTCTGTAAACAATTTTGATAATGCCCATGCTGTAGCAACTGGTGGTTATTTATTGCAAGAAGTTGCCAAAGCATTATATCTACCTGTGTCTGTAGATGCATATGTCTTTGAATGGTCCATTATTTTTGTAAAGTGAATGATTCAGTGACCCTAGAACAAGAATGTACATGTGATAAGGCTGAGCTAATAAAATATTAGGCATGCTATCAGGAAACCACAGCTTGAAGGCTGTTGAAGAAAACCAGAGGATTGTAAAAGAGACTCCCCAAAAGTTCAAATATAGGATAATTGCAGAGTGCAAGGAAGGAACAATAGCAGAGGTGCCAGGTCTATTAACACCGACCACAAATGGTTATTTCCTGGTCATTAATGAAATGCAACCTTGAGAGCCAAGTGGTACTTTTTTTCAGAGACAGAAGATAGAACAAAGAACAAGTATTACATAAATATGAAGCTTTCATTATATAATAAATGTCAATATATCAATAAAGTGAGAACCACTAAGAAAAGAGCAGATGAACAGACAAGCAGAGTGTTAGTGAATGATATAAGTGCCCTAGGCACACCCACAGTGAAGAGGAAGTATCAGCTTCAACACTTCTCCCACAAAAGAACTTGAGGTGCTACCAGTTAATCATAACCCCATGCTCATGCTTGTCTGCAAAGACTGGTAGCCCCATTTTAGGACACAAGGAGCAGAAAAAGGGTGGAAATAACATCAGAGAAATACTGAAATACTAGAAAGTTGTGTGTATGTTTTAGCACCGTAGTTTTTAGGAATGAACTCTGATAGTTGCATAATCATAGAAGAGTTTAGTTTGGAAAAGGATGTCTGAAGGTCATCTAGTCAAATTACCTTAGTCAGACCATGACCAAGCAGGTGATCTTATTCTGGATCTCTAGTTTTAAGTATCTCTAGGGATGGGGAATTCACAGACTCTCTGGCCAACCTGTTAACAATATCTAAAGTACAAGGTGAAATGTTTTCTATGAACATAAAAATGTCATGTTGGAATTTGCACAGGTGTTCTGCCAATTGATGGAGGCAACAGAAATGACACAGACACCAATGAAAAGAATAGGCTTATTTTACTACTGGTGTTTAAAATAATACAAAAATGAGCAATATATTTACTTATACAGTTGGTTAACTAAATTCTAATTTCAAGCAGCACAAGCAGCAAATACAATAAGCAAGGTAATGCACCTAATCATTACTACACGCAGGAATGAATAGTGATTAAGAAATATACATCACCAATTGCTCTAATACTTTATCATCATCATCCATATCTGTGGGATGGGGAACTCCTGGTTACAGTGAGGATTTGGCGAGCCTTTCCCAAAAATTCGGAAGCCCTTGCAGTGTATCCACTTGGAGGTGAAGCATCCAAAGTCGCTACAAGGGGATCCAGCCTTTATGGACCATATTGGCAAGTAAGAGTGATTTCCTTATTTCGTGTAGAAAAATCTGGTGGTAGCCCCACCCAGACCAACAGAGACCAGGGCTTGACCAGAGCCCACGGCGCAGTTGGGGTTTCCTAAAATACCTTGCAGACAGTTGCACAAGACCATGCAACAGTCATCAGTCTCTGAGGCATCTTACTTATCATTAAAACAGTTAGCATAAGGGGCTTGCTAAATCCATATTGTTATGTATCTACTGTCAGCAGTTTAACCAACTAGCACAAACAGTATCAATCATAAGATGTTCAAGATTCATCTATAATTCAGCTCTGGCTTGGGCCTACTCTCTCAGCCTTAGCATTTAAAAAACCAGTTCAAATGTTTCAATGCCCAAAGATAAAGTCCATTCACAAATGCTTTTCCCTAATT
Organism: Acanthisitta chloris; assembly: GCF_000695815.1. NCBI lineage: Eukaryota > Metazoa > Chordata > Aves > Passeriformes > Acanthisittidae > Acanthisitta > Acanthisitta chloris. The sequence goes on along the minus strand of NW_008690632.1, from coordinate 110,648 downwards.
TATACACTGAGCACCAAGTCATATGATATGGAATAACCCTTTGGTAAGTTTGGGTCACCTGTCCCAAACCAGTGCAATAGGTTGCCCATCATATTATCACTGTACACATTATCCACATCAGCTTGTGGTGGGTGCCTGGTGTGCTGCACGATTAAGGAGGAAGTTGAGAAAAGACTTCACCCCAGTGATTAAAGTGCAATCATGCAAGAATGCACTTCCTTCAATTTCACCATTTTATTCATGCTCCAGAGTGAAGCATCTTCTCATTAGCGCATTCTCAGGACACAAATGAACCCAGTGGTGATGAATAGCTTACCTTTTATACATAGACATATTTTGCCATCACCACCTGATTGAATTTTCTGTTATACCTTAATGATGGGCAGACCTGAATAGGTTCAGATTTCACAAGTCACTTCCAACCTGATTCAGCAAATTTTTTGAATCACCAATATTTTGAATTGTATGTCTCCTTGAGTACAGTTAGTGGTTTGTCTTGGTTTGGTTTTGCTATTTTTTTCTTTATTTAGAAGGAGCATAAGGCATACTATTCCAATCCTTGGAGAGACATGTAGACTGCACTGCACTTTTTCTGCCTAAAATGAATCCCAAGAAAGGTAAAACCATTAACTACATTTTTGAGAACATTCAGAAAAACAGGGAATTGGATTCAATTTCACATGATTTATTAAATATGTTTCACAACAACAATCAATAGAATTTGTATTTTTGGGAATGTGTGCACACATTTCAAATCACTTCTGTAAGGACAGCAATGTCTGTGTTTCGTGCAGCTCAGAGAGTGCTTTCAAGGGACAACAGACAACTTCTGGAAGAATATGGAGCATCAAGATACTATTTTGCCTTCTGAAACATCTTGCAATTTCTGATCAGGAGTCTGAAGAAGTTGTTTGACACACAGTGATCATTGGATGTGAATCAGTGGACTACATGAGTGATTTTCAAAATCAACTGAAGGCATACATACACAGTTAACAATCCTCTTACTGATTTTTGTATCTAATTGAGAACATAACATTTTTATGGATATGGAAGTACTTTTCATCTACATATCCAAACCCACTTTAACACACCCAAATTAATTCCATTCCAAAGTTCCATTTCACAGGTAGGCAAAGGGGGAAAGAGCACAAAATGCCTGGCTAGTATGTTGGCCTTAAGTGGCACAGAAGTGAGACTGTCCTTCCAGTCCAGAGATAGGAAAAGATATCTGAGTTCATCGTCTGTTGTCACATGAAAAGGATGCATTTGCTCGAACACCAGCAACCTGTATTTCAATAGTAGTTCCGAAATGGGCAAGATGCTAAGGTTTTCACTTTTTCCAAGGACACAACTTGTTGAATGCATAAACCACTCCTTTCATGAAGTTTCTTAAACTTTCTTATTTTCCTGGTTCCTATTTGGAGTGAAAAGGAGAAACAATGTAAGGAATGCAATTGAAAACCTCAGCCTCTTTTTCAATACTAGAGAAATGCAGACAGGCTGGAATTTATATTAGATAAGCTAATTCTAATTCAGGCTCATCTGAAGTGAACTGCTTTCCTAAATACAGCACCCTTCAAAAAACATTTCTTAAAAATGAACTGAAACATGAGCAAACAAATGAATAAATGAATAATCTTTCCCAGTAACAAGAAAGCCAAATATAGGTAAATAATATAGGTACTGAGAATACAGCTGTGAGACAAAGAGACATTTTTTTTCTCTCTCTTTGATACTTTGAGCATAGCTGTAAAGCAGCAGGCAGCCATAAACACCAATAGAGAGAATTTAAATCAATATGAATGAACAAGTTTTCCAACCATGGCCTTTGCAATCTTAAAAACAGCACTAAGAAGCAGAAGGAACTCATTGCATTCATCCTACAATTTTATTAATGTCATGGAAGTTAAGAGTCTCGTTGGCCACATCAGCAGGTAAATCCTTGACATTTGTGCCAAACCCAGCAAGAACACACGTAATTTGCAGCAAGAGATCTGGGCATGGTCTGCTGATTGTCATCACTGAAGAGCAATTTCTGTTGTTTGGGTGCTGTGCATGTGACAGAATTTTGACATTTACATAGGAGTATTGAATTAGTTACACAGAGAATTTGTGATGTGCATACTTGAAATAAATCTCAGATATCTGAGATTTATTTCTTAGATGACAGTTCCAACAGTAGATTTTTTTTTAATTGTGTCTTGCCCTGTCTCCCCACCTCTCCAAGTCAATGGCAATGTGACTGCTTAACCCTGGCCTTTCTTTTCATTTTTTAAACTTTCAGTTGATCATGGCCATAGTGACATAGCAGATAAGTTGCAGTCAATATGAAAGCAATCACAAGTTACTGACTAGGCTGCATGAGTTGCATTCTTCCTCTTTCCAACTTAATTATTCCAAAATATCAATGAAGTATAAGTTACTTGTATTTTTATGGAAGAGACAATTGTGTTTTCTCATGGGAAAATTTAAAGAACCTGTTCTGTTGAGCTTTATGGTACTGAAAAACACAGCTAAAATATATTGGGTAAATTCCATATACACGTTTATTTTGATCTACAAATACTCCAACAACATTTAGTTTCAGAAACATTGCTGGTCTGAATGATCAGCCCTTCACACCTCTATGATAAAAAATTTATATCTGTAGAGGTGATAGCTTTTTTTTTTTTTTTACTGTCTGTATGTCAAAATAGTTTATGGGTGCTGTTCCTGATATTGGCATTTGACTGATTTTTGATCATTTTACTGTTCTTCCTAAAGATGGTCTTTGGTCCAAGTAAAGTTTCCAAGATTGTTGCTGCATTGCCTGAGTTACTTGGATTGTTCTGCAGGATTTCAACTGTTAAGATATATTTCAAATGTGTAATATAATGGAAACTATGTGAGAGTCAGGAGATATTCTTGCAGAGGAAAAAATCACTGTAGTTTTTGGAATCTAACTTGAATATGCTACAGAGGAACAAATGTAGAAAATAAAATTTTACTATATTTAATGCAGACAAAGGTAGACAAAGGTGGATACCTATATAGTCAGTGTTCATTCAGGATTATTGCATATAATAGTTTTTTGTGACTGTTGTTGAAAACGGGTGTGAACATGTTAGAAACAGCTCAATGAACAAATTAGCTGAAAAATATGAAGTTCATGGATGCATAAACATTTTTATTAATATTGGTAAATTTTCACACAGAAAAAGTAAGAAATGCTTTTGATAAATATCTGTATGGAAATAAGATACTTTTAGTCTTCTAAGTTTTCATTCTTGTTGCTTAACATTTGTTTCACTGGTGAGCAATTTATTTGGTTTCTTTTTTTTTCAAAAAGGTATCAACTTTTTGTATCTTTGACACTTATAATCAAGGTTGTCAAGATGGATGGTGCAGAGGAGGAGCTGGGGCAGAATTCCTCTGCTGCTGTTGAGACAGGCTCACATGCACAGTTGTTTGCAGGGTCCATAGCTAATGGCATACATTGGTTCTAATGGCAAACATTATTTTCAGGAAAAAAAGGGAAGCAGTTTGAAAAAGTCTAGAAATCATTGAAAACTACAGAAATTCATTTAAATGACAAAGCTCCTAAACTGCCACCGTCCATGTAAAGAAAAACAGTCCAGTGTAAATGTGAATGATCAGGCTGTTAATTTAAAGCCTTTATTGTGTCCATGTTCTTAACACCTGAAAGCAAATTGTTCTCCAATTTAGGACTAATGATGATGTGATGCCGTAAAAGTGTTAATACTATCTAAATGCAACAGCAAAGTGTTTTAAGAGCACAGTCTCAAAGTCCTGCTCTTTCAAACTGAACCTTTCATATGTTTTGAAATGCTAGTTAAGTGAAAAGCAACCAATGTGCTGTTAGTAAAGCTAAGCTCTTCAGTTTGCAAAATATAACACTTTTTAATACTGCTGAAGTTAGAAGCTGTTTTTGGGTTTGAAATTAACAAATACATTGCACACCTGCACCGCATTATTTTACAATGCCTTCCGTCCGCTTTTATCATTGTATCAGATTGTGTGCGTGTGTTAAGGTTTTTATTTTTATAACAGAAAGTTAGAGTATTCACAGCATGGCATCTACCTGAAAAAGACAACAAATGTCACTTTGTGATCGTGAAAGCACATAAAAAATCATCTTGGTAATTTTTTTTCTTATAAAGATATTATGTGACAAAGTTTGTCTTATATACATCTGATAGTCATGAACGTATTTGCTATTTTTACGTATTTGCAAAATTGTTTGGCCCCTCTGCTACGTTTTCATTTAAAGTAAATGAAGGTTGTTAAGCAACTAAAAGTGGTAATGAAACTTATACGATCTGACAAGTTATGTGAAATTATCTGTGCTATTTTCTCTGAATTTTAACTATAAGATTGAATAGAAGGGGAAGGTTCCTTACCAGTAATTTCATGTCTTAAATAGAACAGCCTTTCCTGCTCCAAACAGAACTTTAAAGCTGTTACAGAAGAATTCAAAGGAAACAATGCACATAAATCCCTGGTAAGATAAACTTATGTATGCACATTTACTTTCATTTTATCATGCTGTATACCAGAAAGGTTATCTGTTATTAGTTGACATTATTGCATCTGCAAGGAACACTTGAAACTGTTGTTTTATTTGAGAGAAACTTAAAACATTAGCTTGCTTTCTGAACCTCTGAACTCCCAGTAAATTATAAGAATGGCCTGTGCAATTTATTTTGTGAGCTGATCTTTTAAAAGTGAATTTTCAGTGTTTTCTTCCATAGGATTTCTTATCTGTTATAGGTGAATAGCAGAGTAAGTTAGAGGTCATTTCCATAGACACTAGAACATGCAAAACTTAATTCAGCCTATATGTCCTCTTAGCAAATAATGGTCAAATGGAATCATCAGGAAATGTGGATGGTTTTTTAAGACTAAAAATTCCTATGTCCTAACTGGTAAAGAAGGAATAACGACAGTGGGTGCCTTGGCAAGGTGTGTTTTAGGCCATTCTTATATAAGAACACAGTCTTTTGAAATTTAATTTCAGATCCTGTCCTGAATAAAGAATTCATGGTGGGTGAAAATTGAAAACAGTGGCTGAAAGGAATGAAGGTAGTACAGAAACATTTCAAGTTCAAAAATTTTAAGATCCTATTCACTATGATTTTCAGATTAATCACAAGTCACTTTTTTATCCTATTTACATCAATTTTCCTATCTTCAGTTATTCCTATTGCTCTTCTTGCATATGTTTTTTATTCCTCTTGCTTTTGCTCTGACAGTAGCATGTTGTACCTAATGACTCGTACCTTTTAGGATTTTTTCTTTTTAATTTATTCACTTCATAAAACACTGCATAGGGTGATAGGATCATCAAGGTTGGAAGAGATGTCTAAGATCATCCAGTCTAACCGGTAACCTGTCACTCCACTGTAACCCTGAAACCCCAAACCATATCCTCCAGCGCCAGATCCAGCTGCCTCTTAAACACTTCTTGGTATGGTGACTCTGGCACTTCTCTGGACAACCGATTCCAATGCCTGACCACCCTAAGAGTGAAATTTTTTTCCCTAATTTTGCTCAGTTTTATACCTAATCTAATTCTCCCTTGTCTCAGTTATGGCCGTTCCCTGTAGTCCTCTCACTGCAGGCATGGCAGAAGAGATCATTCCCCACCTCCCTGCAACCCTCTTTCAGGTAGTTATAGAGAGCAATGAGGTCACCCCTGAGCCTTCTCTTCTTGAGACTAAACAAACCCAATTCTATCAACCATTCCTCATACAACATGTGCTCTGGGCCTTTTAAGAGCCTCATTGCCCTTTGTTGGACTCACTCCAGTGCCTCAATGCCCTTTTTGAAGTGAAGGGCCCAAAACTGAACACAGTACTCAAGCTGTGGCCTCACCAATGCTGAGTACATGGAGATAATCACTTCTCTAGTCCTATTGACCACACTATTCTTGATACAGACCAAGATGCTGTTGGCATTTTTGGCCACCTGGGTACACTGTTGGCTGATATTGAGCTGCTGTCCACCAGCACTCCCAAGTCTCCTTCTGATGAACTCAAGCTACTCCTACCCCAGCCTGTAGTGCTGCATAGGCTGTTGTGACCCAAGTGCAGGACCCAGCACTTCACCTTATTGAACCTCATGCAGTTGCCCTCAGCCCATTTATCAAGTTGGTCCAGGTCCCTCTGTAGAGCTTTCCTACCCTTAGGGAAATGGAGGACCTCATGCAGTTGCCCTCAGCCCATTTATCAAGTTGGTCCAGGTCCCTCTGTAGAGCTTTCCTACCCTTAGGGAAATGGAGGCTCCCACCCAGCGTCATCTGCAATTTACTGAGGGTGCACTCAACCCCAAATCCAGATCATCAATAAAGATGTTAACAGGACCAGTCCCAATACTGAGCCTTGGGGAACTCCACTAGTGACTGCTGCCATTTAGATTTAGCTCCATTCACCACAACTCTCTGGGCCTGGCAATCCAGTTAGTTTTTTGCCCATTAAAGAACTCACCCATCCATGCCACTAGCAGCCAGGTTTTCTAGACATATGCTCTGGGAGACAGTGTCAAATGCCTTACTGAAATCCAGATAGACCATATCAACAGCCTTCTTTTTATACATTAAGCAGATAATTTTGTCATAGAAGGAGATGTAGTTGCTCAAGCAGGACTTCAGAGTTATCCTGGAAAAGCAGTGCCATTGAAATTCTTAAATTATGGCCATTTTAAAATATAGTAATTTAAAGCTGCAATAGGAGTGCAATAGCCAAGAATTGGAAATGTCACATTTACTATTTTCAGTCTTGTAAATGTATGCAATTTAAGACACATGACCATTATAAGAAGGTTTGAGTTTTAAATTTGTTCTCTCTTCTTTGAAGAAATTGACCAAATCCCCAGTGACATGAGTATTCAAAACTGTACCTGATATTTCTAATTGCCAGCATAACTCAAAAATTTTCTATTTAGTATCCATTTTAAAAATGAACAAATTCTACTCATAAACCTCATGAGAGCAATTCTTTGCTTTTTTAATAGATTAGATTTAGTCCACTGTTTTAACTCAGAACAGGACACTATTAATGACTGTATCCATTCTTCTGCTATACTGAAACAATATACTTGGGGAGGTCAGGAATAAAGCATAAGTAAAAATACCAGTTGCATGGACTGCATATGCTAACTGCTGAGACTAGAGATCTCATAGAAGAAAGTCCTGTTTGCATAACTCAATGAATCTTTGAGAACTATTTTTTAAAAAAAATTATTTTAGTTTGATTCTTTCTTATGTTGCAAAGGAGTATTCTTCTGCATCTGTAAAGACAGGCTGGTTAACACTGTTGCAGAAGTTGTCTGATCTAGCAGGTATTACTGGTGCTATGTTCTTCATAGTCATATTCATAGTTCTTAGCACCAGTGTTCAGGTCTCATCATTGAAACAATACATAAGGAGAATTCTGAAGTCACGTATTAGAAATTAATTTTAAATATTATGCATAAATCTGAATAGTAAATAAAATCATATTCATTTCACTCTATGAAGATAATGGCAGCCTATGGAAGTGTTACCTCACTCCCCACTTGGACTAAAATTTATTTTAGAAATAAGTACTTTTATAAAAACAATGCTTTCAACATTTGCACATCTGGCCAGGCCTTGAAACTTTCTATCTGAATGATATTGATAGACACAGTTTTTATCCTGGTTTAAATCTCTAGACAGAATAGAGACCATTGGCTTTGGCTTGATTTTCACACTTCACTCCCACACACTGGCTTATGCAGAGACATACATGCACAGAAAGGTTGGATAAGTTCCTTATGTTTGGAAACACTGAGAAAGGTATACTCTCTGACTGTTTAAAGAGAACATTTTTTTTTGCATGTGTACAGCAAAAATAATCATACTTCAATGTCACAGCATCTTAGCAGGCAGGCAATGCCAACCAGAGCCTGACTTTTGCAGTTGCAGCTCAAGGATCCACAGACAAAACACTGTAAGGACACAGGAAAGAGGCCAAACCCTGAGATTCACATTTGAACAAGAATCTTTCCTAAGGTTTGAAGTTGTTTGGCTTATGTAGCTTTTGCTTTTCAGTTCTCCAGTACAGTTTTGTTTCATTTCAGAAGCATAAGAAGCTTATTTGAAATAAGTGAGGCTGGAGACTTCATTTATACTCAGCTTTGAGGCTTAAACAACCCCCTTCCCAGTAAAAGACCTCAGATTAAAAATGTCTTTCTCAAAATTGCTCAAATGGTTAAAATAATTTTTTAAAAAATTTAAGTTTCTATTAGAAATATAAATTCCAAGGAATATCAGGTGGGAGGTGAGAATGAATTCACAATAACTCTTAAAGTATTAAAACCGTGAAACAACCTGAAAACAATGGGTTTGATCCTGAAGTTTTGACAGTATCAAAGGAGTGCATAAGAATATGATATGACTGCTTTTAGAAAGAACACGTTACAAGTTGTAAATTAGATGTAAAGGAATGTTAAAAAGGTATGGTGACTTGGTTCAAACAGTGGTAGCATGAATGAAGAAAATGTTTCAAAATTAGTCTTACACTCAGTTCCATATATTTATTTCTGTTCATTAATATTTGATTGAGGGGATATTCCATCAAAATTGAGGTTCACTTAAAAAAATAAAAGTATACTCACTTAAATGCCCTACAGATTTACAGGAAACTACATATTGTTTGATGAAATTAATTCTTTTCTATGAAGTACAGCACCTTTTGCATTGTGTCGAGTATCTTACGAAGTCACAGAGGTTTCAAATAAAACTCAGTTTTTAAAAACACAAAGGAAATATCCTGAAGATAAAAAGCTCACTTTGTCAGGTCTTTGGGAACTGAATGGCAAAAAAATCAGAATTTGGGTCTTTTAATTCTTTGGATTTGGTGAGAAAAATATAGAAAGGTTAAACAAAGTTTGAATGTGGTCCTATAAGCCCTTCAGAATGGAGTTCAGTTGCTCATGTGATAAAGTTAACCAGAAAATTCTGCTGCCTTTCTCTGTAATAGACTGCTCATTTAATGTTCATTATTTAAAACTAAAGAGGCATAAAGGAATGATATAAATTATCATTTAGATGACAAATTATAAAATAAACTTAATAGGGACTTAATAAATTCTAGTACCAATTGGAGATTAAATACATTCAACAGACATTATTCTCTAATACACACCATATTCCATTAAAAACATTAAATGAAGAAATGAAGTCTAATCCCCCAATCATTCCAGAAATACAAATGTGTTCTGCTCCTTTATAGCTTGATGGCATTAGGGCACATTGTGCATCAGTATCTATGAGAGCCTTATACTCCTGTGGGTCTGACATGTCAGGGGAATCCCAACAGCTAACTGTATTGGAGGCTGAAATCGGCCTGACTGGGAACAAGTGGCAAGTGCATCCCATCATGACTAGCCCAGAGGCTCTGTGCATCCTTGGAATAAACTACCTCAGAAGAGAATGTCTCAAAGTCACAGAAAGGTACTTTCAGTATAGCTGCCTTGGAGACTGAGGAAATCAAGCAGCTGTCTACCTTGCCCAGTCTCTTGGAGGACCTTTCTGTGAGAAACATAATCATCAAGGTTGGAAGTGACCTTTAAAAACATCAAATCCAACTGTCCACCTAGCACTTTCACTGTAACCAGATCCATATGTCTCTTAAACACCTTCAGGGATGGTGACTCTACCACCTCCCTGGGCAACCTATTCCAATACTTGATATACTGATCATGACTCTATGGTATGAAATATCCCTTTGGCCAGTTCAGGTCAGCTGTCCTGGTCATGGGCAGAGCATGGGAAACTGAAAAGTCCCTGCCTTAGAACTGCACTGCAACAACTAACTCATCAGTGGATTATCATTATTCTCATACTGAATCCAAAACACAGCTCTGTTCCGGGTACTAGGAAGAAAGTGAGAGTTGGAGGCTGTCTTGGGCACAGTGACCACAAAATTGTAGAGTTTTAAATTCTTGGAGAGTTAAGGAGGGATGCCCTCAGAACTGCCACCTTGGACTTCCTACCATAGTGTTTCAACAGTTAATTTCTATAGTAATTTTCAGCATTTCAGTCCCTGCTCCTAGTGCCAACAGTTAAAAATCTTCTGAAATCAGTGCATTTAGACCGCTAAACTAACCAAAAAATGTAATGGACTTTCTTAAAAATGCAGTAATTTGTAAATTTATAAAATATTATGTCCTCATGGAAATCCTGAAAATAAATGTATATATATCCAATTTATGCATTGACCAAGTAATCACTTATTTATTAATGGCTTCTCCTGTCTTTTCTGGTCCTGTTTCTATTTCTCTAGTGTCTCTTAGTCTGAGTAGTGTACCAGTATCCTAAATATCATTAAATAATAAATCAGTAAGTAGGTATTTCACCTCATCATACTCCAGGTCACACAATCTAACATATCTGACAATTCTCATTAAGTCTTGCAGGTTAGTAAACAGAAAATATGCTTTGTCATTGAAATAAAGGAAGAAAATGCAAGGAGAAAGAATTCCTTTATACATTGTAGTTGTAGGAGCAGCATAACCTTGTCCAGAGAGAGACTAGCACCATTTCCCTTTGGAACTGTTGAATTTCTCTTCACATGCTGATCATATTTTATAAAGTGTTTGTATTTATTATGTTAAACATACATTGAAACATTATTTATTGTTCTTAATCTTATCTGATGACAGAAGGAGAGAAGCAGGGGGGAATAACATGTGTTGGACATTTCTTGGCAGCAGCTGACAGCAGTCACAATCTGGTAATTGATCCTGAACCATGTGAACCACTGTTGAACCACTGTGACCTATTTTGATGATTCAAGTAGAATTTCTGTTTGGGAAAGGCAAGAAAAAAAGAACTGGGAAAAGAAGGAAAAAAGGACTATTCTTCAACACAGGACTAGCAGTTTAGGAGAAACACATTACCTGCCTATTTCCTGTACTCTCCACTAATTCAGGCTAAATACTTCTTTGGTTCGTCCCTTTTGTGTCATGAAAAGGCATTCATTACTTTAAATGCAGTTTCAGGCTTTGTGTCAGCTTGTAATAGTGCAGTTTATCACCACAGCAAGAGCAAAAAGCACAGAAAAATTAGGTTAATCAATACCACTGCAGTGTGTTTGACATTACATTCAGGAAAGGTTTAGCATGTCATTCCTAACTACCGGCCATAAACTGCCTGAGGTCTGTGTATGCTCTTGATGTGAATGCTGGCTCTTCATGCAGATCGAGGGCAGAATACAGCCGTAAGCTTTTACTAATCATGCACCCCCTGCAGACACCTAGCACCTTGGACTGTAAAAAGTGCAACACCACTGTTTCCAATATTCCCTCTCCTGAAAAAACTTAGAATGTTTCTGAGTCTCTAATTAGCACACCCAGGCAAAATCCTTAACCAACTGTTCTGTTTTAAACCTAGGCTTCTAAGCATTTTTTTTAAACATCTAAAACTATTCATTCAGTGTTTGAGGGCCAGGGGTTTGTTGTTGGGGGCTGGTGTTTGGGTTTTTATGAATGTTTTGGTACCTTTACATTGGATCAGCGTAGGAAATGACAGACTGACAAAGGAAAAAGGAGTTTATTAGTAAGGGATAGGATGCAGCATAATCTGCTTACAACCATGGGGAATTTAGGGGAGGAAAAAACCCCTTTTTGCACTGCAAAATCACAGGACTTCCAAAAACTTGCAGACTGACATCCATGATAAAATAAAAATTATGTGAATTACCTTATTTAGTGAAATAACATGCTCTGTTATACTGAAGGGGAACTTGAGTAAATGCTGGTGATGGCTGTGATGATGCTTTGTGATGACAATGACAAGCTTAATGCATATTTTACAAAAAGGTTTACTCCTGTGCCTTCCCATAGTTTTGCATGTTGTAATCCCCTGTAGGGAGATTGCAACTACACAAGTAGGTAGTTTCCATCTTTAAATTTCTTGTTAAAAGCCACGAATATTTTTTTGAAGTTTGTTCAGAGCAAGGACTGAGCACTGTGGATTTTAGCACTGTACAAAGCATTGCTATAATTTAAAACATATTTTCTCTCAGTTACTTTAAATTACATGTTGTTGAAGATATGTCATAATTTCTGTAAACCTCGATAAAATATTCCTTTTTTTAAAGAGATACTGTGTAGAGTTTATATAATTAATAGTCTGTGATAAAGTTCAAAGACTCCAGAATGGATACCATTCAAATTTACAGAAACCTGCAGTCCAGATCCTTAGTAGACTTAAAAAGACATTACTTCATTGAAATCAAAGGTGCTATACAAACTAGATACAACTCAGAAACTGTACTGGAATGTTTATCTAATGATAATTTAAAAATCTTTCATCTTGAAATTGAGTAAGGTAGTTCATAAATATAGGCTTTCCAACAAGACTTTTGGTGTGAGCGTGATTTTCACTTGAATGAGGACAAAAGAGCTACTCTCAGCATAAATTAGAGATAATACAGGAAGAGGAAAAAAGGACAATTAGAAAGATACACTGGACAACTGATAAGACTTGAGTACAAGTGAGATATGTTCACTAAATTAACTCTGAGCGTTTTTATACTGAGTGGAGTTTTGATGTGCTAAAAACCTAAGGTTTCTTTCTGAATGCTTTATCTTTCTGAATTATTTTTCTACTTACCATTTTTTTCATGTTAAAAAGTCCCCTTCCCAACTTTATTTGAATTTATTTTAAAGTCAGAAGGAGACCATTATAATAATTTAGTCTGCACTTTTGTATAAGTCCTACCATGTCTTTTGAAGCAAAGTAATTCTATTTCCTCCATAATAATTTGTATGTTTATGTCTGTTATTTATTTTGTATTTCTAAAAAATGAGATATA
>NW_008690632.1:56183-97740 GCF_000695815.1 Acanthisitta chloris | reverse complement strand
TGCTATTCTTTTTCTCTGATTATTATTCAGAGAATGGGTAACATTTTGTGAGATAGGTCTTCCAAAGCTTTTCAGTGCTTATATTTTATATGCCAGATTTTTTTCATTCCTATGCCTGTAAACATTTATTCAGAAGGGCATGTAATTGTTTATAGATTAATTTGTAAAATGGGTCCTAAAGAATTACATATTTTATTTGGTATTTCAAATTATTGAGTTGTGGCTTTGTCATTGACTATTATTATTATAATAATTTTTAATCATGGTAGAATTCATATTTCAGAAATACTGAGGGCAAACTCAGACTTTCATCTCTGCAAAGTATCTTCTAAAGAGGCAATTCCTTGTATTGCTTTGCACTATTGACTTGCTATTCAGTTAATCATATACATACACTGAGATATTTCTGCTACAGGATTTGGTATTATTCACACTTGCAGGCCCAAGTATAATAAGTTCTTTACAAATGTAAACTCAAGAAGGAGTCCAGCTGTGATTTGGATGAAATTGTATAGAAGAATTTTGCAGTTGTAAGCCAAATGTCAAATTCAGTGAGAATCCAAGGGAATAGTAATACAATGATGGTGGAAATAAAGGTGCTGGGGACCTCAGAGTGATTCACCTAGTCTTGGGGGCCCTTCAAGTGTTGGCAACAGTGCAGTGGATGCTTGTAGGCAGACCAATGTCTTTAAGTACTTTATTCTGGAAACTAATAATAAATCCACTATGTATTTTATCAGCTCTGATATTCTCTGGATAATGGCCAAAGAGAAAAGCATTTATCTACCATGTGCGTCTACTTAAAAGCTGGAACAAATCTCCATTTTTATTAAACCAGTCACTCACTCATAGCCTTCATTTTACATAGCAAGTGCAAATGATTTTCTGGAGCATTTCTGTGCAATTATGCACTTTCCTGAAAAGTCCATGTTAGGAAAGAGATCCTTTATTAATATCAAATGAAATGCTGTCAAGCACCTAAAAGCCAAAACTGAATGGAATTTTGTAACTGTGCCTTTCTTTCGTGCCTAGCACATGCACCACCTTTTTGTACATTGCACAGCATCTAAGTTCATTTAAATGAATTTTATACTGCCATATGATGTGATGAAATAAATAAGAGGAATGACGACCATAATGATTGGCTAGGTATGAACACTGAAAAACTGAGACAGGATCCATTTGCTAAATTCTATGAGACCTTTTTATAGTAATAATATTTTTTCTGAGTTTTAAAATGATCTATCATCTGGGGAAATCATGACAAAATTCAGAAATTCTATGTACTACTATGATAACAGGCATTATTATATGGGGGAAAATTATGCTATGAAACTGAATACTATTGGAACCAGTGTTGGATCTATGAGGAGTTGTTACCAGAGTTGTGTGACAGTTTGGGACAGTGTGCTAAGTGTATATTGACCATTTTGAAAAGTAGTATTTTTGATTTTTAGAGATTCATATGAAATTCTAGTTAAACTTCACATCTACTAACACCACCTGAGAACTTCATGAATGATGCAGAACAATTCTCTATATTTAATTAAGACAGCATGTGAACAGAGAATGTTTATCAATACTGTTTAATAGCAGATTGTTTGAGAAACAGGCAGGAAGACATAACTTCAGACAAGCATCTCACTATAATTTCTGCGTTTACTAAAAATGTGTTCTGAGCTATTTTAGTTAGGCATATTATACTTCTATGCCTACGAATTGGAAGAAGAATGTTTGGAAAGAACAGGCTAAAAACGTAAGAGGATTTTCTTACACCCCAGCAATATATTCTGCATGTTTAAAATAGATAGATGCAAACATCTCTACTCTCCTATGTTTGAGGTATAAAGTTACAAAGCTTATCTGAGTGTAGATGATTTTTTTTTGTATCTGAAGTTATTCTGTCTTCCTACTGTTAGGATTTAGTAACATTTTAGTTTTAGAAAACTGATTTGAAGCCCATATTGCTGTAACATTGGGTACCTCTGCTTTGCCAACTGACTGCACTACAATCAGCCAAAATATGCAAGTTAACAAAATTTTAGGTTAAATATGTTCCTGGACTATTTACCAGGAACCAATGTTGAGTTCCTCTGGGATGCTACAGAGAGGATCCCACATGCATTACAGGCAGAAGGCACCATCATTTGGAGGAGCACATGTTTTCTTTTGAGTCTTCTAACAATTTGGTCTCTGCACGCAGAAGATTCTGTTAGCAATGGCCTGACAATCTGCATACAAAAATTTATATCACGTCATCTGTTAAGCGTAGACATTCATTGCCTCAGTAGGACCAGAAACTGCTGCAAGCTTCATTGCTAGCAAGTGAGTACAAATGGTAGTAGAATCATACTGGTCTACAACACATGGCACTGATCTTTCTGTCTTTGCATCACAGCAGTTGCTAACATAGATTTGTCCAATGACAAATGTTAAACTGACAGACAAATGTGTTTTTCTGTGTGAAGTATAGTTGATACAAAGGCTACTGTAGGTGAGGACCTACCCTCAGTACTAGAAAATGATCATGGGTTTTGAGTGAAGGAAAAATCTGATGCTAAGGGAGCACTTTCAGAGAGAGGGTCTCAGACTGCAGTGTCCTGTACAATGTTTAGCACACCCTAAATGTAAAACCCAAAAATGCCTTAAATCCTTGTTACTACATCTCTGCTGTTGATGTTTATTCTGGCTGTAGCATCATATGCTACATCCATTTATGCCTCCCTTTCTGCATTTTTATCATTAGGACATGTCTTTACTGCATTCCTCTATTACCATGTTCAGTGGACTGTTTAAGATAGGTAGTATCTAGTGCTGCTTTATTAAGAACATATTTTCCCTCATATTTTGTCACAAAACCTATAGGTAGCCAAAACCTATCACTTGATTTTGTGTTACCACGTCTTGCATACAATTTTAAGAGAACTATTACTATATTGAAATAACCAGAATTACTCTATAGCCAACACTATCAATTGCAACTACAACAAATAACAAACATCAGAAGATGCTTTAAAAATCTTTATTGCTATATGGATAATACAATAATATCACTATTTCTTACTGGTTTCTATATGAACTAATAGAGCATCAACTAAGGGGATGTAAAAGAACTGACAAGAACAAGCAGAAAAAATATTTTATTAAAAGCCCAAAACTTTCTGCAATGCATTACAAATTCAGTTCCAGTTAGTGTTGAGGGCATATGACATCCCATAGGATTACTCTAATTGTGATCGCAGATCTAAAGATAGTGCAATAGATTGTACTGGAATGAAGTTTGATCTCCTGTGAGGAAATTGAGAGCAACCTTGTGGAGAAGGACTTGGGGTTACTGGTAAATCAAAACCTGGACATGAGCCAGCAATGTGTGCCTGTAGACCAGAAAGCCAGAGTATCCTAGGCAGCATCAAAAGCAGCATGAGCAGCAGGTCGAGGGAGGTGATTTTGCCCCTCCACAGTGTTCTCACAAGACCCCATCAGGAGTGCCACGTCCAGCTCTGGGGCCCTCAGCACAGGAATGATATGGGCCTGTAGGAGCAGGTTCAGAGGAGGGCCACAACAATGACCAGAGGGCTGGAGTACCTCTCCTAAAAGTCCAGCTCTGGGGCCCTCAGCACAGGAATGATATGGGCCTGTAGGAGCAGGTTCAGAGGAGGGCCACAACAATGACCAGAGGGCTGGAGTACCTCTCCTAAAAGTAAAGACTGAGAGAGTTGGGGTTGTTCAGCCTGGGGAAGGCTCTGGGAGGAGGGCCACAACAATGACCAGAGGGCTGGAGTACCTCTCCTAAAAGTAAAGACTGAGAGAGTTGGGGTTGTTCAGCCTGGGGAAGTAAAGGCTCTGGGAAGACCTTCAGTTCTTCAATGGGACTTTTGAGAAAGACTGGGACAGACTTTTGAGTGGGGCCTGTTGCAACAAGATAAGTGCTAATGATTTTAAAGTAAAAGAGTGTAGATTCAGAGTAGTTGGATAAGGGGAGATTCTTTGTAATGAGGATGTTGAAGCATTGGCACAGGTTGTTCAGAAAAGCTGTGGCTGCTCCATCTCTGGAAGTGTTCAAGACCAGGCTGGATGAGGCTCTGAGCGAGCTGATCCAGTGAAAGGTGTCCCTGCTCGTTGCAGGGTGATTGGACTAGACAGACTTTAAAGGTCCCTTCCAACCCAACTGTACAATTCTATGAGATTTAAAAGAGTGAAAGCAGCTATTCTTATGAAATATTTTGACTGCTAAAGGGATGTGGCAATACTCTCAGTTTGAAGAAGACTGTGCTTCAGTCACAATTTTTTCTTAACTATCCTTCATTTCCTTTTTCTTCCTTATGGGATCAGTACCCACTGTAGTTTCCCACCTGACCAATGTAGCACTGACTAGCAATTTCTACAAAGGATTTCTCTTTTATATTTACCCTTGTGTTCAGGCACTCTGAGAACAGATATTAAGCTCTAGCACTACTTTATTCAAGAGACCTGCTTAGTATTGATGTATGTGTATCTGGCTTCAATCAAACGTGAAGTGAGCTTACAGCTGTTTGCAAAAGATTAGATAGATGAGCCACCATAATATTAATGGTAAACCATGTCATTATAGAAGAAAATAAAAGAATTATTCAAATTATTAAACTGTATCATGATATTTGAAAATCTTGAAAATAATGTTGTTTCCAGTGTCTCATAATGATAAATCCCAAAGGGGTTCTCCTGGTAGATGAGAATCTACAAGTTATGTAACAATTTGGCTTTGCCATTTTCAGGAAACATGAAATGTCATTTGATCTTGATCTTAAGCCTGCACAGACTTTGCCATAGTACTTTTCATGAGAGAATAATCCACTATCTTTAATAAAGGCACACTGACTGGGAGTCATTTGTTCTTCACTGACTCCATTACAGCTATGACTTAATTAAACCTATCTTTTCATAGCTACATCAAGATAAGATGAGATGAATCCCACTTCTGCTGAGTTTTTCAAATCCTGTATCACAAATTTTCTTGATGGAGCTTAGTCTATCTGTATTCCTAAGATAAGAGCTTGGAAAGTGTCTGATGATAAATTGCTGAACAATGACATTTTGATTTTGTTTTTTTTTCTTCCAGAAATGTGTTGAAACATTCCTATGAGTTTCTACTCAATAAAACTTTGCAGGGGATGGTAGGATCATTATCCATATTGAAATATCAGATACGGTATTATTGCCATGGACAGAAACACTGAACATAAAATAAAACAGTTCCCAAGAATCGAATAGATGTCTTCACCATTTTGTACTGGCATTAGACACAGTTCACAGTTTCACCTATATGCTATTGATGGTGTAGATCATAGTCCTATCCCCTGTTACATAATAAGATATATGATATATACATTTGTGAGTACAAATTCTGTCTGTATAAAATATTATATCTATATATTTCCCAAAAGGTACATGCATCTTTCATAGAATATCTGAGATTAAAACAAGAGCTTTTAGTACAGTATAGCAAAGTTTTAAAAGTACTGCCATTGTATATATGGATACATTTACACAGTACTTACACATCTTAGTTTTATCACAGCTGTTCCATTTGGTGTGCAGATGTACTTGCATTTTAATCTGCAAAACCTCAAGTTTGCAAAAACCTTGACTGGTGAAAATATGAAAAGCACATTTCAAGGTTTTATCTTCCAATTGGTTGAGAAATGCTATGAAACGTGATGTGAGACATGGAATGTTCCTTCAAGTTGTATAAATAAGTGAAACCATTTGTCCTTCAGATCCCCTTGCATGTAAATGCTGTCAGGATAAGATGGCTGTTAAGAAAATGGAACATAATTAGACCTGAATTATTCTAAATACCCTCTGTAGAACTCAAACTAAGGAAGCTTAATATTTAAGAGGAGGCAATTAAGATAGCAGTCTCTTTACTTACATTTGTCCTCAGTGTTTCTTTGTCAAGCAGTTTGGATTGCTTATATTCAGTATAGCTTCTGTATATAATATGACAGGAAAATGCTGACATTCACTGGGGCACTGGTAGTTTAATGTGACTGCTACAACAAAAAAAAAGGTCTGCAGTAATTCTGCTACTCCTCTGAAAAGAAATATTTAAATCAACAAAGAACTGAAATTAAGTCATTTTGCCTGAGTATGAATAGCTAAGACAGTTAATTAGCTTCAGATTTCACTTGGTGAACCATTGTAAACAAAGGGACAAATACATTCATCAATACAAAATGAAACTAAACAAAACTTTTTTTTCTATTTTAAGTTGGTATTTCCAATTGCATTGCTTTTCTTTTTTAATTTATATCGTAGTCTGTTGAGTCATGAAACTTACTATAGTGTCTAGCATCTCCAGGTGTCTACTACGGCGGATCCACTCTGCTACTCCAGTAAAACTGGAAATCTCATTTTAAGTACATATTTATTTATATTTATGCCTGTTAGGATGAAACTGTCAAAATACTGAAAGTAATTTTTATTATTTTCTTGATTTGACAGGTTACTTGCCTGGCCAGTAGATTTTGAAATAAAAAAGATAAACCTCCCAAACCAGGCTGTATACAGGTCACTTTACTATATCTCAGAGTCTGAGAGGCAAAAAAAGGAATTAATTTTACCTGATCTACTGCGATTTTGAATTTATATCTGTAAGTTATTATAAAATTAAAGGCTGCAACTAGTATTTTAAATACTGTGTTTAATTATAAATTTTTTTGTCTCAATCCCTTCCAACTCATGATATTGTATTATTCTATGATTCCATCAGCTGAAATTACACCTATCCACCTTAAGTCAAATTGTGGAGCAGCATGATGATTCTTATTAAAGTTTTAAATTTCTTTAAACATCTGTAAATCAAATCAAGTGCAGACTATCTCCTCTGGAATAGACCAAATACTTCATCTTGTATTTTTCAGTTACAGTATAAGTTATTTAATTCTGGAGCCTAACAGAATTTCAGTACAGTGAGCATTTTGCGCATTTTTTCATTTCCTGTGCTTGCCACATGTCTCAATTTCCTTACTTCAAGATATTATTCATTTGCAAACTTGTTAGCCAAAAGTAATCTCAGCTCTAATTGAATACATTAGATTCTTTTGTGGAAGCAATCATAATAGATGAAGTAGCAAGATCAGTCACAGTAACCCATCAGAACAGACAGACTTTAAGGCTTAACTTTATGTTATATGACAGACATGACATATCTTTACTGAATGTTGAGAAACAAGATAAAAACACTACATGAAATGGAAGAGATTCGTTGGTGTATTTGTGTATTTTTGTCCTTTGGAATGGAAAACATGATGATGAAAGAAGTTTTCTGCCAGCTGTGATGGCTAAATTCCTCTACATTTCTAAAAGAATCCTCTAAACTTTCCTATACTGCCTACAAGTGCCATTAACTTTGTTTTCCTGGGACTAAGTATAAGACTGATAGTGAGTTTAGAGATATACTCATTCTATAGCTTTTCAACTGAGAGAGAATAAGCAGAAAAGGCAAAGAAGAAGAAATGTAAAATTAAACTTTGCTTTTATGCCTCTGATTGCTTCCCTGACAAACTAGGAAAAAAACCCAATTGCTTCAGCATGGTCTGTTTGACAAAATTACACTTACAAAGGATATGGATAGTGGATTTCTGCAAACACTAACAAGGTAGTGAGATAGTGGAATAGAAACTACTCACATTTTAAGAAGAGGGCAGCTCTTTAGATGCAAATGTTTTCCAAATAATGCCTTTGAATTTTAGAGTTAATACCTCTTGCTAGCAAATTAATTATTTGAGAGATTTGATCAATTAACTGAGACATATAGGGTTTTTTGTCTGATATCAGAAGAGTTAATTTAACTTTGAAGGCACAATTGCTTACTTATAAAAATATATAAAGTCTTTAAAAAAGAACAAATTTTTTTCTGGTCACATATAGCTATGATAATATATTTTTATGAATATTTATTAATGGAAATTTAAGAATTGTTCAAACATACAGCAAAATATTTCCAAATTTTCCATTATTGTAAATATTTTTGCTTGGTATTGGATAATTTCTTTCAAAAATATTTGACTTTTCAGTCAAATTGGAATATCCTTTTTGTCGCATGTTTTTCTTCTCTGTTGTATACTTTCTATCTTCTTATACTTTTTCCTGTAGCAACTAAACGTCTCAAAATTCTTAGTATTTTAAATATATATTGGAAGAATATGCTTAAGGCAGTGAAATTCTGGGAGTTCAAAATGTAATTTAGCTAATATTTTCCTCACTTTGAATAGTGTGTGTAATCTAAATATAAGTATTGGGTGTGAGAATCTTAAAGTCAAAGGCTGATCTTTGAATAAACCCTAAAAGGGCTTGATGATCTCTTACTGATATTCTGGGAGAGAGATGAGCTCAAAAGTAGTACACCACCGATTTCTTAGGAGAAAAACCCCTAACCAAACCAAACAATTTAAGGAGTTTTAAAATTAAGATTAAAGTTAATCATGTACAGGAAATATATGGCTGATCTGACATCTCAATCACTGAAATGTATGAATGGCATATCAGTGAATGCTCAGTGAGTGCAGCAAATACATTAATTCAAAAGTTATGCTAAGAAATATTGTTTATGAGACAAATTTGTTTTTTAAAAAAAACATGGTTTTTAATCCATGGAAAGAAAACCAGGTTTTTTCACTCTTCTGAGCTACTATTACTCAATAGAAAGTTAAATGTTTACTTGAGAATCTGTGTCTTTCTTGTCTCCTTCTGCATTTTTTGGCCTGTATCCTCCTAAGGATCTTAGCCTGAAATGCATCAGCCAGACAAGAATCATGATGTGGCAGTGAGGGCACCCAAGCAGTATTAGGAAAGACCTACAGGTCTGAGTCGGATGTTTCAACACAGACAAACAAACAAAGAGCTCAAAGATGAGATACAGAAAAGAGTTAAAGATAAGAAACATTGAAGTAATGGAGTAATGGGATGAAGTATCACAAACCAGACTCTAATTTTATGACCTCTTCAGCAGTGGATGATTCTGAAGAATGCATCTATCTGTTTTATTAAATCAAGATACCTCTTCATGATGTCTGTAATTGCATCCTGACATATTAACTTTGGCCACAGCTATTTATTGTGTCATGCTAAGTTGAAATGAAACTGAAGGTGGCTTTTTTTTAAAGTTTGGGTTCTTTATCTTAAATTTACTGGGTCCTTGACAGGTAGTTCTAAGACTCTTTCTCATAAATATAATGCACAAGGTATGCAAATAAATCTAGACAGAAAGTTTCACTATATAGGCTGTGCTCTAAGTAATGTGAAATACAGATTCAAATGTCAGATCTAAAGGTAAAACTACTTGTTTCCTGATGTTAGTGTAAACTTCAGGTGAAATGTAAGAAGTAAAGTGTTTAAAAGCTATATGTAAACTCTCTTTGTGACTAGGCTTACTTGCTCTATACTGAATAACTTTAGTATTCTGAGATCAGCCTCACTTGCCTAGTTCAGCATGAGATGAAGAACAAGAGAAGTGAAAATTTAAAGATGATTATCCCTTCTCTGGAAGAGATACTAGCCAAATTAACTGAACACTAAAATTTCAAAGAGTCTAGAAGTTGGAAGTCTTTTTATTCAGAACAAGTGCAGCTACATTTTATTCATAACTCATGAAATACCAAGGAAAGTAGTCAATATAATATTTAATAATCCAGTTTAGTATGCAATAATCTGACAGTTTTTAGAAGCATTTTTAAAAATGCCACCAAACTGAATCTTTACTCATAAAAAGTGAAGTAAGTTTTCTGCAAGTCTTTGCAGTTTTCTGAAAATCTTCTCAGATGGGAATATCTGCATTCATTATAAGTTAATATAATGCATTTTACTTTTACAACAGCAGCTTGCCAGGAAAAAACAATCCTTGTCAAGTCAAAATTAGAGACAGACCTTCAAAAGCATGAAATTAGCTTCTTGATGCATGAGATGTTGAAATCAAATCTCAAGCTTCTTCATGTATACATTGATTTTTGGACTTCCTCTTCTCAATTTGTGTTGTTCACACAGCTAGAAGTCTGGGTAATGCTGATCTACAGGACTGATCAAAGGATGGGTCTCTGCCTTCAGTGACATATGAAGAACAGTTAATGACAATCCAAAATGAAGGCATGACTGTTCCAAGAAAATATAAAAAAGCAATAAGGCATCAACCTGTTGAGAAAGTGCAGGACAACCTGCAGAGGACTATTTTCTAACTGTTGTTTAATCAAGGATAACTACTGAGCCAGGTGGGCTGAAGATCACAGGGGATGATGAGATGAACTGGCTGCAGAATCTTCAGAGTGCAGTGAAGGAGTTGTCCTCAACAGTTACCCCTCAGCACATATATGCACAAACATTCACCTGTGTAAGTCTGCAGACAAGAGTTTGCACCATGATGGAGAAGAAGTAAGAAGGGGCAAATTGTTACTAAGATCTATGTGTGGAATTATAAGAAAAAATGAAAAGGGGATTCAGGAGATCATAAAGGAAAAGAGAAAATATGACAATCACCAGAAAGGATGGCAGAGAGCAGGAAAGATAATTTTACACCAAATCAACAAAGTAAAGTAGTACAATTAGGGTTTTTTTTTGTCAAAAGTACTCAGCAGGCTGCTGAGTACTTTTGACAAAAAAAACCCCAAACAATCTCCTTCCTAGACACAGTGTCATAAAGTGTCATGCTTTGAAAGTATGTCTTCCAGAATCTATCTACCACAGAGAAAGATAAAACATTTGTTTCAAAGGTAAATTTCTATTCAATTTAGCAATTCTTCAGCTAGAAATCCAAAGAAAAGACTGTTTAGCTGTTTGTAATATGAGACACTGAAATGCTGTGACCATGGGAAGATCCATTGTGACCCTTGCACCAGAGAACATATTTCCAGGTGACATTGGCACAGTGCACCAATGAGGCTTTACACAGAACCTCATTTATAAAGAGTGAAGAATTTATAAAGTACTGAAGTACTAAACGAAAACAGAGTTACTGCTCTCATTTAATATACAGATTTACAAGGCCTACATTTGTAAGCAAAAGGCTGGAAAATTTGTCTTATTAGTGAAAACTGAAGGATAGAAAATTGAAGATTATGTGGAAAAAGTGTTTGCACTTTAAAAATATGGTATGTGTCAGAAAAGAAAAAAAATCTAGCTGAAATATTATGCTGGTATAAGAAGAAACGGACATAAACTGATGATGAGTGCAAACATTCAGACTGTAAACTAAAACAATAATTAAAATTAGGGCACTGATGATGAGTGCAAACATTCAGACTAAACAATAATTAAAATTAGGGAAATAAGCATCCGGAAAGCAAAAAATGTCCATTTTAGGTGATGTGGCAAGCGAAAAACCTATCTCTAAGATGGAGTCTGACTGATATATGGAGTCAGCTAAATTGTGTACATAGCAACAACCTTGGGAGACAGGACTTAATGATCCAGGATCCCTCTTGTAATTCTATGTCCCTGGGTTTGAAGACATTTTCAAGCAATTAAAGATATTGCTTTTGTAACCCACAAACAATTTCTGAATACTTAGAAATGGAGAAATCAAACTGACATCCTTAAGGATAAACATGGGAGGCTCTTCATTCAAGTTTTGTCACTGCTGTCAATAAAGACATTGATGCACTGCAGCATCTCTCTGCGAGTGATGAGTGGTGTGCAATGTCAGTTCAAGACCTACTGACATTAATGAAACGAAATCTTTCAAACATAAATCCCTTGCCACTGACACAATCAGGAATACCTTTTGATGGTCTGTGGGTCCCATGGCAGAGGGGATCACAGGCCAACGTGCAATAGTTCAGGTCATCTCCTTTTGTGTGCCACCAGAAATCATGCACTTCAAAACACTCCATAACAGACTTCAGAGCAGCTAAAGATGAAACTAAACTGTTGTGTGCAATAGCAGAGCATGAGCATTTAGAAGCATAATTTTAAGCTCTTCGCAGGAGTGGTCAGCCCCATTTACAAACCAGTCCTTAATCAACATCATGCAGAACTCTTGCAGATGTAGCTATCAGATCCACTAAGAAGTAAAATAGCTGCCTAAGTTAAATTTCGTTATTTTGATGAAAACTTGCATAAAAATTACACATCATTCCTGTTTTCAGAGAAACAAGAGTGATTTAAATGTACACGTGTCCTGCCCAGAAGTACAACAGGGAGAAATGTCATATTTCCTAATATCAGAAGTAAAAAAGGTGCAATTGGTTTCTATTTGCTTCAACCTATTGCACTTTACCACTGACCTCAAGCCTTTTTAACATCTTCTGAACTAGTTCCACTTAGATTAGGTACTTCATTATTAGAAGTTGTACTAGTCTGTATATTTTCTTCTCCCTATTGATTTTAAATATGATTCATAGTCAGATTAGCCCTAATAGGTATTACTTCCCTTAGCCATCTTGCCACAGCCTGGACAATATTTGTAAGTTAAACCTGAATTTTAACTTCTAGAGGAAATAATTAAATCAGTGTTAGCAGCAGTCCATGTGGAAAGTGTCTGCCTAGTAATTCATTACCACCAGCCTGCCTCTAATTTGCCAGTGTGCTTGGCACCCCTACAGTAGTGTGAGAGAGGCAACAGTTCATTTATATAAATTAAAATCAATAGGGGGTTGAGTACTGAGCCCAGTAGAATATCCTCTGGGCAAGTGGAAATTTTAGAGACTAAGGACTTAATCTTAGCTACTTGACTTATTTTATCAAGGTAATATTTTAAAAGATTAATTATAATTTATGAATTATTAATACCTGGAAAGCTTTTGAGCACAGATATTATATTTCTTCAGAGTCAAAATGAAGGCTTTTTCAGGTTTCAAAGTACAGTGTCAACATGGCTAAGTTTTACAGCTTTAAAAGCTTATTATTTTCAATCTCACTAAAGGGGATTTTTTTCTTTCTTTTGTGGAACAACATTTTATAATAAAGAATTTATTGCCAAGAAGTATAATTTCTTGTGTTTTTGAAATGTATTTCTTGACCCAAATCTAGAAGGGAAAATGTTTTTTAATTCTGTAGTTCTATTACAATGTAACTGTCACTTCTTTATGTGTGAAGTTTGGGAAATTCATTCTATCCTTGACTTTAGTAGGAGCACTGGTTCTCAGGGCTATAACTTCCAGTAGGTGAGAATCTTGCCCAAAGCCTTCATGGATATATTTATAGCGAGAGAAATAATAGATAAATAGATAGATGTGGATATTTCTGACATTCAGGACATGCAGCTATCTGAAGGTCTAAAAAAATCCCTATTATTGTAATGGCTGCAGTGCTGCATTTCACGGAACAGTTAATAAGACCTGGATGCATTGAGTGACTTATTTAAAGTAATTCAGCAAGCAAACTGTGGAGTCCCAAAGCCCCTTGCTGTCACCGTTAGACAGAAAACACTGCTCTCTCAATGGGTTAAAGTTGACAGGCAATAAAAAAAATCCCTTTTCTTAAACAAGGAGCAGATAATAATTCATGTTAAAATCTACATTTGTTACATTCAAGACATATGCATTAGCCTCCTGCAGAATTATATTATCATTTAATTTGTTCTTTTCTGCCCTGATGTCTTGTACTTTAGTCCTGTTTACAATTCTGCTTATTCTCATTCAATGTAGGCTGCAAACGTTTTGGTGCAGGGAATGTATCTTTACAGGTACTGTGAAGTGCAGTGCTTATCTGTTGTATGGTATGGGTAATACATAATGAGACAATTTGGGGCTTGTAAATCTAAATTAAAGGTAGTTCTGGGAATCTTGGTATTATATATTGAATATTTTCCATGTCCTGCTTTTATCAGGCAGCACTTATCTGAAAAATAATTATATGCATGTGACCAATAGGCAATTGCTAACAGATACTGCCATCTCCTATAAAGTGTTTTGCTTTGAAATGAGCACAACTTCTACTGGCTGCACTTTGTTTCTAAGGATACAGTCATGAACAGGGAACATTTTCCTCAGGAGCTCATCTGTTCCTGCTGCTTCTCCCTCACCTGAAGTCATAATCCTTTGTTTGTGGCTATAATCAGCTCTGCAGAAACTAATTGTGATGTCACAGGCAGAAGATTATGACTTCAGGGGCAGAACAAACAGCAGGAGCAGGTGACCTCTAAAACACAAGAAGTTTTTTTTCATGCAAAAATTTTCCAAATAAAAAATAAGAAGAGAAACATACCTTTCTTTGAGAAGAAAATGTTTGTTCAGATTTATAAAAGGCATTAATTAGATTGCAAGAGTTAATTCGAAGTGAAAGTCTCTGTGATTATATCAAGAAGAGATAATATATCCAGTAGCAGCTGAATTACTAAGTTTGGTTTCTAATTTCTCATTTGATTAACGACAAATACAACTACTGATGCAATCAGCAACTTATCTTTTCACATAAAGCTGGAACCATGTAAAAACTCATTTCCTCTCTGGCTGACTTTTACTGTGAACTCAGTTGTAAAATGGGTCAAATTTTTAAAGTTTTCTGGTCTTTCCCTTTCATGTAGTGAAATGATCAGAGGGACTTGTATTTGATAATTTTCTAAGGGAATGTTTGCATGAATGAACAGCTTGTTATATGACAGCATTAAAGAATCAGAGTTGTTTTGTGGGTTGTTGTTGTTTTTTCTAATTTTGTGGAATAGTCAGAAGTTTGATAGTGCAATACTGCTTGTACTAACCAGAATTTTTACTTCAGTCCTATTCTGAGAAAATGTGACTAGTTTCATAGGGAAGCTTCTTGAGACCAATTTCCACTTAAAATCCCTATTTATAGCATCTTATCACAGAGATTTGTACTACAAATGTTGTTCCATCAATATGATGGATTCATCTGCAGATGATGGACTGGTGCTCCATGTGAAAGGAGTGCATCAACGAACATGTTGGGTTTGGTGATCTGGATACCAGCCTATCAGGAGGCTGAGTAAAACCAAACATTTATTTAGATTGGATTCCTACTCTTTTTGTGCCATGTTCCATTGTAAAGAAATGTATTTTGGTCTAAGTAAATGACCCAGAATACTTTTTATATCCCTTTTATTTTTTCACTTTAGGCTAAGATTTTTTTCCTGAAGTAGGACATTCTTTTCAGTATGAGATTCATTTATCCAGATATTTTATTTGTGAACTGCTTCACATTCAATATGTGAGCTTTACTTAGATGACTGGCTTCTTGAAAATATAAAGGGGCTATTGTCCAGTGCTGAATGTTTATTTAACTGTAATCTCCTCATGAGTTTTGTGCTTAGGGACGCTAGTCACCAACAAGTTAAAATTTCAAGAGATTTTTACTGAAGATAGCTCAGGTGGGTCTGCTCTGAGAGCTCAAGTAAAGCAAGTTGGTTTGTTTTTTTTTTTTTTTAGGGAGATCAGTGGCTACAAAAGTGCCAATGCATAATACTAATGAGCGTATCAGTATTGG
Source organism: Acanthisitta chloris (assembly GCF_000695815.1). Lineage (NCBI taxonomy): Eukaryota > Metazoa > Chordata > Aves > Passeriformes > Acanthisittidae > Acanthisitta > Acanthisitta chloris. The sequence continues at coordinate 82,329 of NW_008690632.1, read as the reverse complement.
AAAATTACAGTGCACTCTTGTAACTGATTCTCAGTTTCAGATGCCATTAATCAGTTACATGTTGAACTGTGCAATTTTAGTGTATAAAATCATGAACAATGTCCCAACAAGGCAGGTGTATGCCTGATCAGAGAATACTGTACTCATAATGTCTTGTAAAACAACGACTAGCAAAAATACCAAATCCAAACCAACAAAGCAGTGCCCCCCAACTTATCTCATCTCCTGTAGAAGCATCTGCACATGCTGAATTTACTACATTGGAGTTAGTTCAGAATTATAAAACTTAGCATTTTTAAACAAAATGGAAGAAAAAATGGGTTTTATAAATTTGGGGATTAAATTGTGCAAAAAATATCATTCAATCATGGCATCATTTTTTTCCAGGTAGTACTGCAAAAACAAGAAAGCATGAGAAAGCAGTAGGCAATTAAAAGAATCCTTACTTTGTCATTCACAGGTGCTTTAAGTGGCAGCTGGTATTAGAGAATTCTTGAATAGACAGTTTAATAAAAGCCCATGTTCCTCAATGACACATAAATTAGCTACAGCTTTTTTTACAGATTTAACATGCAAACATATTTATTTCAATAAATGCTTTAATGTCCAGTCTATTTTGCACATTGGTGGAGAGTAGAATTCTCCCAGACTTTCTCCTGACCTTTTACCAGTTCTAAAAGCACTGCTAACAAAAATTTGTTTCCAATTTATTCTCACCAATTATGATTATTCCAGGGCACAGCACTGTAGACATAATGCTCCTTGGCATAATAGCACAGATGAGCTGAATAAGAAAGCATCTAAAAACCTTACTTGGAACAAAACTACATCTCTTTATGCCCTATTTTTATAATGCAAGAAAAGCAACACTGTAAGGATTTTAAAGGTTTTATCATTATGTACACAGTAAGTGCTTTTATGGAAAATCTTATTAAACAAATTCCAGGCTTCAAGGAGGAAATAAAACCATAATTTAGTTCCCTATTCTACCACAGCTTATGCATAACTTCATCTGACTAGTATCTTTACCTTACAGAAAATAACCCTATAGCTTCTTATATCACTAAAAATGGTATCATTAAAATGTTTAAATGTTCTCCAAGAGGCCAGTAAAGATTTAAATCCAAAGAAAAAAGTATGAAGTTTGGTTTTGATCAGCTCTAGATCTCAGTGTGGATGCCATAAGTATTCAAGATGATAAAAAACCATTCCCATCAATGAATCCTGCAGCAAGTATGTTCCACCTTACATGACATTCAAAGACTTATTTACTAACTTTGGAAAAACTATTTGAACATGAAATATCAAATATGCTTATGGACTCCTGTATGTCATGAAGCAAACTACTCCAGTGTGAAAGACACAACCCAACTGCAGAATAACCACTGAAAAAAAATCACTAAAGCTTCCTACGTTACTATTGATTTTATAACGTATGTTTCTCCTTATTTACTAGCTCATTGCAAGATATAATGAGCTATTAAAACTAGGCTTCACTTGTCAGAATAAATTAAGTTGTGATGCATTATCTTCTGTTGTGTTTCTGTTGTCAAAGTAATTCTCAAATTTAGTAAATTGCAGTAGGTTTCACAGCAGTTAAGTATGATTTGGTGAGTTTCTTCTGTGTTAGGGATTATATTAGGTGCACTCCTACATGTCTCTGTAACATACTCTAAACATAGCCTTTTTAAGAGATCTTCTTATAGTTAAGCTTTAAAAATATAATTGGGGATTCCTCCATAGATTTATTCTGCTAATGAATGAGCCATAAAATACCTTCTTGTTCTTTTTAGAGCTGTTTAATCAAAAATATGTTTTATCCTTTGTTTAACATTTGATATTTAGAGCAAAAGATCCATAATGAAATTAAGCAACAGAAACAAAACTTCAGCGAGGATTAAGGGCATTTTGGGATTACAGAGCAGCTGCTCATACCCATTCTAGAACTGGGAGATTTGTAAATTCCCAGGACCCTAATAATCTGATTCTTGGAAAGATGATGGGAATTGCCTAACTGTTAGCATTCACTGGAAAGACATTCTTCTATTTCTCTAACATAAAGGGCTTGATCTTCAATTTAGATCAGATTTAGATTCAGAAATTAACCCACAATCCCTTACAACCCATTGTAGCCTGTACAAAGTCAGCTTCAGAGAATTTGAAGGGAAAGAACTGGAAACAATGTGCAGGTTTTTTTCACATAAAGGTGTTTTTTAACAACTTCCCAAATTATCTTTTCTTTATGTAGCTGCACTAAAATTAAAAAATTATATGGTCCTTTTCAGCCATTGTGTTGCTACAGATACACTTGATGAATTCCTCTAGTGTAGAAAAACACAGTCAAATCAGTCCTTCATGTAGAATATACAAAAAGTACAGGCATAACATTCAGTGAGGTAGAATACAAGGCACCCCATCTCCCTCTGGTTAAGACTCTTGACCTTTGATGGACTACCTCAAAAATTTTGTATACTCAACACCTCTATTCAAAATTTGGGGTTTCTTATTTTTCATATATCAAATCAGCAGAAAAATCTCCTTTATTCACTGATGTATCTTACTACTGTGGTGGTTTGGACTGATGTAGAGTGAATTTTCATCCCAGTGGCTAGTATGGGGCTGTGTTTTGGATTTGTGCTGAACACAGGGTTGATAATGTGGAGATGTTTTTGTTGTTGCTGAGCAGAGCTTACACAGAGCCAAGGCTTTCTCTACTTTTCTTACTGCCATGCTGGCAAGGAGCCTGGGGGGTCATGGGAGGTTGGAGGAGACACAGCTGGGACAGGTAACCCAAACTGATCAACAGGATATTCCATAACATATGACATCATGCTCAGTATATTAAGTGGGGGGAAGAAGGAGGAAGGGGGGGATGTTTTGTGTGATGGCATTTGCCTTCCCAAATAACTGTTACACTGTTACCCTATCAGTCCTACCTAATGTCTAAATATGTTCATGGCCTTTGAATTTATAATTTCTAACAAATACTGTTTGGAAATCCCGAGTTCATTTTGTTCCTTCAGTTACATTTTCTATTAGAATATGAGAAAAATCAGTCATAGAGCCAGAGGTGGTAAAATTGAAAACTGTCTTTGTTTAATTTTGGTTTAAGCAAAGAAATCAAGAAATTTGCTCAAGAGATTCACTTTTGTGTACTTTAAATGCTTTCATTTTCAGAAATGCTGTCGAGATTCACCTGTCTCAGAAGTTAGAAACAAAAAATGAAGTTTTAATTTGGAATCCAGTGCATAGTCACAAAAGTGTATCAAACTTAATTATTTTTATTTGCTACCAGTATCCTAGTAGGATATCTGAAGAAAAAGGCTAATTTTAATTATGGTTAATGAAATATTGTATGAATAACATCAAATGCTTACGTAAACATTAATTTTGTTGGTAACTATCTAAGTTGTAATCTAGCAACTTCCTATCCTAATCGTGAAGTGTTTAACTTATATTGGTTTCCTCCTTTAAAGGTGTTTTGTTATGTGAGTGGCAAGAGGTCTCCTGCTCACACAGTTTCTGTATAAACCCAAAACTTACATGGATTAGTGTACCTTAAGAAACATTAAGGCATCATTCTAACTTATTAACCTTTGAACTTAACCTTTCAGTACATTATATTCATGATTAAATCCCATTATATTTTCAGGAATGCAGTTTGTGACTTATGGGTTAGATATTATTATTAACAACTTTGCACTGAATGAGTTTTAAGCTAGTAAAATTATTAGAAAGGTCATTAGGGAAAAAAATAAAAATCCAAACTTTCTAGCAAAGTTCTGGAACACAGACCACTAGCCCAACAACTTGTCTTCTGTTACATTTCAAACTCTTTGCCTAAATACCCTAATGTATGATTTTATTTTTATTTAAGATGCTTTGATTGGTGAACAAGAGCACAGTAAATGGCTCTAGTGTACACATTCATTTTTCTTCTTTGACATATGAAATACAAAACAGGTCTCACTAATTAATCAAACCTTTTAGCATACTGGGTGGGGTTTTGCTTTCTTTCTTTGAAAATGTTTTAGTTCTCCCTTTTCTAAGTAACTTCTCCTGATGTTCACTGCTCTGGCAGAATGAAGTGCAATTTACATTCTTGGAGTTACAAATCTGATTAGGAAATCATATAAGCATCTTCTCTTGAAGGGTAAGTGCAGACAAAGAGACTGAAAGTCTGAAATCCCTACAAAGTACAGTCCAAAATGTTTGGTTTTGCCTTGATTAACTAAGGAGATTGGTGATACATATTGAATTACAGCCACATTTAATAATGAATTTACATGGGCTCTAACCCTCCTCAATTGTACTGATTCAATGACATGTGTATTTATCCACTTAATAAAACTGTTCATTTGGTGAAGCTATTTATATTTCAAAACAACTACCATGGTCTGTATAGATTATATTACAATGACCTAATACAGTGGCAACTAAGTAGGTTTTCACAACAGAAAAAAAGGAAATGCACACACACACACAGACACACAAATGAATACAAACATAAAATCAATTTTAATGAAAGCACTTTTTGTATCCACCAGGGAGAAGCCCAATGGACATGCAACTGTGCACCATCTTGACAAATAAAGGAAAGAGCTTTTAGGGAAGAATGGGAGCAGCTTGCCTAGCATGATTTAATTTTTTTTCCTAGGAAACAGCCTTAAATTTGTGGAAACTAAGTAATCTGCTTTTCATACGTGTCTGGTTTCTCACATGCAGTTCAACATTTTTGTGACAGTATCGGTAGGAAAAAAGATATATAAATCACATGTCCTTGACTTATTGTTACTACGAAGCCCACACAATGTCTTATACCCTCCATATTCCTTTCCTGATAAAAGGTATGATCTGTTCATAATAAAAACAAGACCATTGGGGCAGATACTTTGGCAGTGTAGTTTGCCTTAACATGGACTTCAAACACAGTTGCAGTCAGAAGGGCTGCATTTTCCCTGCTAGCTACTGCATCTTATTTAAACTCCCAGTAATCTGAGAGAAATCCACTAATACTTAGCAATACATTCAATTGTTAGTACACCATTAAACCTTGCATTATTTTCTTAATGTACGGCAATTACAGGAAGTTCTATTCTAAATAACACAATTTAATGTACTGTGAACATTGAGAGTTCAATAGTCCTGAAAGTTTCCAGAAACACATTTGTATCTTTCTTTGTAGAGTTGGAACATAAAGAAAGCCAAACAACCACCACTATCACCACTACCAAAACCCCCCCAACAGACCAAACAAACCCAAACCAAAAAATCTCCAAACTAAACAAAACCCAAAACCAAACCAAACCAAAATAAAAATAAAACCACACCAAAATAGCCTGACCAAGGAAGAATACCTCATTACATAAGTTTTTGTGTATTTATTCTTGCTTTAATTTGTGTAAATATTTAAAATAATTTATGACTTCCAGCTGATAAATTTGGTTTTCTATAATTTAAAACCATGGGCTTATCATATAATCCATCCTGATTTGCGTGCAATTAAACTTTTCTGCTTTGTTTTCTGTGCAAGTCAATATGAGATCTTTGACTATGATTCTCATATTGCTTAAAATCCTGATATCCAAGAGTTTTTACTTTAAAATTCTGCTCCTCAGAAGTATTACTATACCTTTGTGGAAGTTGTCCTATACATTTTTGTGGGTTTCTTTCCAGGCTCCTATGTTATTGGCAAAGACATTTGTGATATCACCAGACAAAGCTCTTGGGGCAATATTGTAAATTCTTTTTGGGTTCCCCAGAACAGTGTTGGACTTTTAGCTACAGTGCTATGCAAAGTGATGCAGAATCACAACAAGCACAGAAAATTTCCAGAGATAAATTTGCGACTCCGATACCACGTCTACCGTTTCGGCCGGATAAAAGCTAATGTGCCTCTTTGTTCTTTTGTCAGCTCGGGATGAGGAATTGCTCGGTCGGTTCGCGCTATGCCAAGGCTAAACCCGCCGGGAGAAGGGATGTGTGTTCGGAGTTAGGACAGCGAGAGGCAGTAGATGGCGCTCAAGGCTACTTAGCATCAGCCGCGGCTGCGTGGGACAGGGAACGTTCTCTTCTCCAGCTCCTAACACACCGGGTCCGACTTCGGGTGCTGGAATCTGATGCCCCATCATTTTCGAACGTCTAATCTTTATGGAGGTGAATCTCAGCTACAAATCGTCGCACATTAACCTTCAGAACAGCTTCGTTTTCAGCGAGGTCTACACCTTAGAGGCTTACGTAGATCTTGGTGATGTAAAGTTAATTATTCATGGACTCAGGAGATGCTGCTATTTTTTTCTTGTGCTACTTAATCGACTTCTGTGATAGTGTATGTGGTTCTGTCACATACTTCACTTCTGGAAAAGACTTCTGTTCTGGAAAGAAAAATGTATTAAGTTTCAAGAATAAAAGCAGGAGCTGGAAGGATGGGGAAAAAAAGTTGCTGCTCTAATGAGGAAAAAATCACCAAAATCATAGATCTGAGTTAAGAGTTTCTGTACATAAAAGTGTAAGCTACTATGATTATAATGAGACGGCTGTAAAAAGAGTGGGGAAAAAAGAAAGACACCATCAGGTAGGAACATAAAAAGAGTAAGCCCAAGGGTACACGGTTGGATTTCAAGTCTTTCTGTGCTCACATGCTGTTTCTGACAGTTGCTAATATCAAATTAGAGGTGCACAGAAAGAGACCAAGTGCGTAGTCCTTCTGCCCTGGAGTATTCTTCTCTTCAGCCTTTTGCGACTCCGTGACTTTTAAAGTCAGATACACCATCAGTTTTTCATGGAACTGTGAGGCAGGCTTGGATGTTCAATCAGTGTAAACCTTGACAAAACAGTATCCCACTAAATGGTTGTATTTATTTACAGTAAAACATAAGACCTTCTTGTTGCCATTTAAGGGAGATTTGTAACTCAGATTTCCATTTTGTGGTTTATGTCATTGCAACTGATCATTGCCTGGCTGAATCCCCTAACAGCATGAGAGCTCATCCCTACCACTACACACCATTTATTCTCTCTGTCTTCTTCTCCTGTCCCCCCTCCTTTACTCTCTTTAAATGGCTGATGGCATCTGGATATTAATCTTTATGGGGGTGGACATTTAAGTTGAAATAACTCACCTCTTTACCACCTACTCTTGCTTCAGTATTTCTTTTCATAAGCTTAGTATTCCTGAGCTGTTTGTTCTTCTCTATGAGTACTGGAAGTTTTACAGGATATTCCTTCTTGAGACGAAGTTTTTGTTTTTTTTTTTAGATTTGTGTCAAGATGAGCCACAGAAAAAGGCATTATCACCAAACTGTTAAGTTTAAACAGTTATAGCCATATGATGTGCCTGGATTTATAGTTTTCTGGGGTTTTTTTTCTGTTTGTTTAGGGCATGTTAGTTTTGTCTTGCTTGTTATTACATTTTTATTTACCCCTTTGAATAGGTACCTATTTATTCCTAATACAAACAAGGAATCATTTCTGTGAGAGTGATCACACAGCCCTACCTTTCGTGACATACCTTGATAACATCATTTGTTAAGGTAGCAATATAAGTGCTAACAGTGTGAATAAGTAGGAAAACCGGCGCTACCAGAAAAAGTTATATCTGCTTGCTCTCCAGAGGTGTTTAGATTCCATAGAATCATAGAATCATAGAATTTAGGGGTTGGAATGCACCTTACAGATCATCCAGTCCCAACCCCCTGCCCTGGGCAGGGACACCTCCTCACTAGATAGGTTGCTCAAGGTCTCATCCAGCCTGGCCTTGAACACAGCCAGGGTTGGGGCAGCCACCACGTCCCTGGGCAACCTGTGCCAGTGCCTCACCACCCTTATAGCAAAAAACGTTTTTCTAATATTTAACCTAAACTTTCCCTCCTTCTCTTCTCCAGGCTGAAGACCCCCAACTTCCTCAGCCAGTCCTCACAGGGGAGGTGCTCTAGTCCTCTTAGCAACTTCGTGGCCCTCCTATGGACTTGCTCCAACAGTTCCATGCACTTCTTATGTTGAGGACACCAGAACTGCATGCAATATTCCAGGTGGGGTCTCATGAGAGCAGAGTAGAGGGAAAGAATCACCTCTTTTGACCTGCTGGCCACACTCCTTTTGATGCAGCCCAGGATTCAATTGGCTTTCTGGGCTGAGCTCACACTGCAGCTCATGATGAGCTTCTCATCCACTGTCACTCCCAAATCTTTCTCCTCACTGCTGGTCTCAATTACTTTCCCACCCAACCTGTAGGTGTGCCTGGGATTGCCATGGCCCAGATGTAGGACCTTGCACTTCATTTTGTTAAACTTCATGAGGTTTGCATTGGCCCACGTCTGAAGCCTGTCAAGGTCCCTCTGGATGGCACATCCCTTCCCTCCAGCATGTCAACTTCCCCACACAGCTTGGTGTCATCAGTGAACTTGCTGAGGGTGCCCCTGTGCATGTGTGTGTGTGAGCGCACGTGTTTAGAGCTTTAGGATTAGTAACAGAAGACTCCCTAGGTATTTTTACTAGTTTATTAACCTCTTGAGAGCATTCAGTATTGTTATTCATCTGTAGTGTTACCAATAAATATCCAATTTGTATAGCTCACTGATTGCCAGTTTGTTATGCGTTGCTAACACATTAATAAACCGTTTAAATCCTGATTTCACTTTTGCTCACACAATTGGGCAGTTTCTCCATGTGACTACCCCTACTATTGTTATTCCAGTTTTGTCTCTGGCAGTTATTATTGGTTTATGTAGTTCAGGATTTGGGAAGTCCTGTGGCTCTTGTCACTGAATACTGGTAGAAGTGATGTAGTTTTGAGTTATTTTTAAAAAATTTTGTTTTCTGGGCTAATGGCATCTGAAGTCTTGTGTAGGTATCTCAACATAGTTATTAAAATGATAGAGCATAAAGTACTCATTTCAGACAGCAACTCAATATACAGCATATCTGCTTTCTTCTTGGATATGAGAAAACCACAAAATTATATATGGTAGATTACTAGTTTCTAGTGTTCAAACCCTTAAATGAAAGAATGTAGTGCCTCAAATGGTATCTAAAGGAGCACTGTCTCGAACTGCTGAAATAAAGTATGTTTTTCACATTCTACAGAATTAGGCAATGACATGCATTACTATTTAATGTCGAAGTTAAGATCAGTGCTATATCCAGCAAGTCAATATGCATATATATAGATAAGAAGAGTTATAATTAGAAAGCACTGAAGAACAAGATTTGCAAGGGAAATAAAAATCTCATGAGCATGACATGAGATTTAGAAAAGATTTCACTAGGGAGGAGGATTCTCCACCCTTTGCAATGTCTATTACACTTTCCTATGAAGCACCTAGTATTTTCAGCTATAGACACCTGTTAGCATAGTACAGAAATAATAGTTTTGACTGAGAGCTGCATGTCCTATTAAAAGAAAAATAAAGGAGAGATATATAAATAGAGGAAGTAAATGTAAAATAGACAAAATCCCAAGTGAGACTCTGATTTAAATAAAAATGTTATCAGCTACTTCTCAAGTGATAAGGATGACAGTATCAGTACACCATTTATATTCATCTGCATTTCATAAAAAAAGTTAATCAGAATATAAGCTTGTTAAGGTGTTTTCAAATCTGGTTTAAGGTACAACATTGTGAAGTCACCTTCACTAAAAGAAACATCAGCTAAGGGCATAAATAGTATTCTTTCCCTCTACTTACATATTGTAGTTGCTTATTTCTATGATGTTAGTAGGTAGCACCTTGATTTTTACCTTCTGGTTGAAACTTGTAGAAATTAACTTTGTTTTTCTAAGTGGATATGGATATAGAGAACTATCCAGCTTGACTGTGGGAGATTTTAATTCTTTATTTTTTGCATACATTTCACAATTCCAGCAAGGAATAAGACCTCCAAATTTGGAAATATTGTTTCTTCCCATTGTAAAGTATAGATCACTTATTTAAGACCTTACTGTAGCAGAGGAAAATATGATGGTTTCAGGCAAAACTATATATTGTAGAATGCAATTTTTTTTTTTTCTGCAGCAGCTGAACCTCCAGTCACCCACTTTTCTGAAGTTTCTGGCAGCCTGGGCTTCTGAGATGGCATCAAGCAGCTATGAATTAAGTTATAAATTTACAACAGTAACATAAGTTTACAAATCTAGTTTATACACAAATAGAAATTTTAGATTATATATGTGTTTTAACCTGGAGCTGAATGTCTCCCTTTGTTTGTGATAACTTGCACCTTTCTAATTAGTTTAAGTATTATTTGAGCTATATATTTTCCATAAAGTCTGTTAGTAACTTTATTACCTTGTGTATGTGCATGCATTCATCTTTATTATATTGATTTTTCAAGTTCACACAAATAACATTTCTGAAATTTGCCATTCTCTTGCTATGAAATGAAGAATATGATATTATAAAACATGGGCAGCAGCACTTAAAAAATTCTGCACTGACTTGAATATAACCACTGCGATACATCCACACCCATACTTAATTGTACAGTATTATGAAGAAGACTGCTTAGGAAAATGTGCATTATGAAGCACAATTATCCCTGTATGGACAGACTATTTGTCTGTATTGCTGCAAATGAATTTTGCTGCCAGTGAAATGCCTTTAGCAGATCCTCAGTTAGTTCTTAATAGCTTTATTCTGTAGCCAAGTTGTTAAAAAAATGCCATTTTCTGTAAGAAAAATATGACATAAAAAAGGAGAAAAAATTATAAGAATTTGATACCGTAACAATGTCCACACAGGAAATTATATCCAAATCCACTGGAGTGGATAACTGAAAAAAACCTTTTTTCATTGGCTTACTGTGAAAGAGAAGTACTCAGATAAGTACCTCTTTTCACAATAGCATTCAGTCCTTGGTGCCATAAGTAGAACTTAGAACAAGAAATATTCTCCAGGACATATCTGAGTGCCCAAACACATTGCTATAGTGCAGAGCAATATTACAGACACCTAACAAGGATGTGGACATAACATAGCACAAAGCCTAATAGAAATAATAGCTCAAGTCCAGGAAGCATAATAGATATGCCTATATTTTTTTCCATTTGTGGACCTCGCTTACTTGAGACGTGCAGGTATCCCAGGACACCTTTATATGATTTAGGCATATCATGAATATTATTCCAAACTGAGTCTGGGTAAGAGGTTTAAGTGATTTTTCAGCATCTCACCTTCTCCATCTGTTGAACTTGTGATCATGATATTTATATATGACTCAAAAGAGACTGGAAGACCTAAATCACTGAAGTGCAAAACACTTCAAAAACTGTAGCTAAGACTGCTATATAATTATGTAGTAATTTCAGGGGAAATGGACTTAAAATTATAAGGTATGAGAATAGTGAGGGAAACAAATCCAGGCATGAATAAGAAAGTTGCTTTGATATTATTTGGCAATTTTTTGTAATAAATAATTTGAAAGCATTCATATTTTGCTAGTCAAAGAGTACTCCCTTCTACCTTAATTAGACATGGTCTCAGGCAGTTGTAAAGTTCAAGGCAATAATCAACTCCATTTGGATGTTTCCATCTCTTTAGCTCACAGCAGTTTGAATGAACTGAAATTACTCCATGCGCATGAAAAGAGGCTGTTTTAGTGAGTTTTGAAAGAGAATGGAAAGAGCACCATTGACATAACACTTCAGGATAGCTTTTTCACAGAAAGTGAAAAGACTCACCTACAACTTGTGAGTGATGTCTTTGGGGACTTATTAATATTCACTGTGCAAAAAGTCAAAGCGGAGAGAAAAAACATATAGGAATGCAGGGAAAAAAGTGTATGAAGAAGTGACACCTGTGAGTGAATAAGCATATGGTTTTAGACTGGGATCTGATTGAGACAGATCAGCCAGCAGGAGATGTGACAATCCAAGACTGCTCAGAAATGCCTGACTGGACAGACACAGAGACATCAGGTATTGGCATTAGTCAAGAGCACAAACCATTATAAATGTTAGAGGGAAGCATTTTGACATTGCACAAATCTGTTAAGAGTAGAAGAGATCAGGTAGGTAATTGAGCTCAGTCCCCTACAATCAGTAAAAATTTTTGGTTCAGTTAAGTCTGGAGAACTTTTAAGTTTCCTGAAGATCAGACACCTTGCTTGAGACCCTTGCTGTTGTATGACTAGTTTTTTTGTGTCTCTCAACTACTAATGTTCAGTGAAGGGTTGCTTTTATTCTGAATAGTTCCCCAACCTAGACAGGGGTTACCAATGACTACTGTACTGATAAAAGGCATGGATGTAGCCAGAGAGACTGGCTACAATAAGACCTATTTTCCTGCAAGTTGATCTTTCAAGAGAGGTGATGGAACCTCTGACACTTGAGATATTTAAAACTGCACTGAACAAAATACAAAGGAGAATATTCAAAAGAGCAATACTATCCTAATAGGTAAGTGGAGCAGGTGATCTATCACATCTTTTTAACCTTCACTGCCATCCAATAGATTTGTAAAAGAAAATCCTGTACCTCCAAGTTCCAGTTGAAAGAAACATTGTATTGGAAAAGATCTCTTGAATTACTGAATCTAGTTTCCTGCTCTTACAAGCAACAAAGTGAAATAAAATGCCTGAGTTGCACTCTATCACAGGAAAAATGTTAACAGATCAGGGAAGAATTGTCGAATTTCTCCCCTGCCTGAGGCTAGTGGTATTTATAAAAGAAATTTTTTAGAATAAGTTCGTCGAATCAACTTAACAAGTTTTAGTTCCTGGAAACCTTCACAAAAATCTTCATATAGACTTTAGCAGTATCAGTGTTCATTAGTGCCTACTTCTGCTATGCTGTGTAGAGAAAAAAAAAGTTTAGGTGGAAAAATGTGGATCATAGATACTGCTGAGATTCTACCATCTGAATTTTATCCATGGTTACAGCAACCATTATTTAGTAATTACAGATAAATATTTTTATTTCATGGAAGAACAAAGGTTTTATTCCACACACAAAACATACTGACCAGGACTTTGTTCTGCTGGCTGTTAACCAGAACCCCCAGGTCCTTTTCTACCAGGCAGGTTTTCAGCCACTCTGCCACAAGCCTGTAGATGTGTAGGAGCCAGCACTTCACCTTTCTGAACCTCAGACATTTGGTCTTGGCCCATCGATCCTGCCTGTCCAGATCCCTCTGCAGAACCTTCCTACCTGCCAGCAGATCCACATGCCTGCCCCACATGTTGTTGTCTGTTAATATCCTGAGGGGGCACCTGATGCCCTTGTCAAGATCATAAATAAAGTTATTAAACAGGACTGGTGCCAGTACTGAGCCCCGGTAAACACCACTAGTGATAGGTTGCCCACTGGATGTTATTCCATTCTCTCACCATCACTCTTTGGGCTCAGCCATTCAGCCAGCATTTTAATGCACATCTTCCTTACCTCACAATCAGTGTGGCCCTCTTTTCTCCTTTTGAGCTGGCTTATTTTTCTACAGAATCAGGTACAGAAACATAATTTGACATACAAACTATAGGACCGCATCTAGTCCATCACACTGGAAATCGAACTGACAATTGGTGATTAGTAATTTTCTTTGATTTTGGCATCTAAAATGTATATACTCAAGTATTTTATGGTTACAAAAATGCTAAGATCTGTTGCCATTCTGTTAAGAGATGGGAGGGAAAGACGATGTATCTCATGAACCAACTTAGGAGGTGTCACTAACAGAGCAGTCTGTCTTCCTCTCTCTTGAAGAAGCAGTGTAGGCCAGATTAATGTTTTACTGAATACCTGACAGAAGATCGATCATAAATCTTCGTTGACTTTCAAAGATTACCTCCTCTGAGCTCAAGAGCTGCCTATTCCAACATGTCAGAAGTCAAGCAAAGTTGGCAGGACAAATGCACAGATAACTAAAGAGATCCTGACTAAACTCATATGTATATAAAAAATAAAAGTACAAGAGGCAAAGAAGGAATGTAGTAATGCTGTTCAGGTGTGCAAGGATGGGGTTAGGAAAGAAAAAACCCATTTGTACCTCATGAAATTAAACAGATGAAAATGCAAAGTCCTGCACCTGGGGAGAAATAATCTTATGCCTCAGGACAGAATGGGGCCAACTGACTGGAAAGTGGAAAGCAGCTTGACAGAGAGCATCCAGGAGTCCTGCTGGATAACAAGCTGACCATGAACCATCAGTGTGCCCTTCTTGCAAGGAAGGTCAACAGCATCCTGGGCTGCATTAGGGCAAGCATTGCCAGCAAGTCAAGGAAGGCTATCCTTCCTCTTCACTGATCATTGGTGACATCCCATCTGGAGTGCTGTTTCCCAGTACAAGAGACATGGATGCACTGGAGCTTGTCCACCAAAGGGCTGCAAGGATTGCTAAGGTATGGAAGCATCTGTCATACAAGGGCAGGCAGGCAGGCAGAGAACTGAGACTGTTCAGCCTGGAGAAAAGAACCTCCAGGGATGATCTTAGCAATGTGAGCGATACTGAAGAGAGGGAGGGAAATAAAATAGAGTCAGGTTCTTTGCAGTGGTGCCCTGTGAAAGAATAAGAGGCAATAGTCACAACCTGAAGTAAAAGAAATTCCATTTAAGTCTATGAAAAAAGGGATTTATTTTAAGGGCAACTGAACCCTGGAAAAAGTCACCTGGTGAGATTATGAAGCCTGCATCCCTGGAGTTATTCAAAATCCAACTGGACACCGTTCTAGGCAACTTGCTTAAATGACCTTATTTTGAGCAGGAAGGCCTGGACAAGACAACATCCAGAGGTCCTTTCCAGCTCAAATACTCTTCAATCCTCTTATTCTGTAAAATCTAAAAATATCTTCAACATATATACAGTCTTGAACAGAAATATTAATTATCACTGCATACAGGAGAGATGTTGCTACTGATCTTGCTTGTCGTGAAAAATTGATTCTCTATGTATACTTTTTTGTGTTCTGTTTGAAATATTTGCCTTTCTACAGAGAGTATAAAAACTGAAGTGCAATATGCGGCTTTTAGTATCTGATTATATTTTCGCTTGAATGCAGTAACCCTTATGTACATGTCTGCTGAACACAGATATGAAAATGAGTATTACTATAGTGGACCTGGTATCTTTTGTAGGATGTAGGAATAGATGATTGTTTCATATTCTTTGGGCAATATTCAAACCTGTAATCACGGAGCATGTCCAGACATTTAGAGGTACAGCTGTGACTTCAAGTCACTGAAGCTGCACTGCAAAATGACTGCAATTCCTTCCATTTTTCCATGTGGGAGAAAATTTCGAACTAGCATAAAAACTTTTGCTAGTATGTACACAGTTTCAGGCTTGGTGCCTGCTATGATCTGCTTTTTTTTTGTGGAGCTACTTAACCCATAAATAAGCAAATTCACAAATAATTTCCACTGGTCAGCTGAACAGGGAAAGATTCAATAAAAACACAGACTGGAGTCCTGATCTGTAGGAGTGACAGAGGTTGGTGGGGAAGATTACATTAGGTCCTAGCTTGACACAATGTGGCAGCATAGCCCAAACAGGAGAAAAGAGGATGAACAGCACATTTCCAACTTCACCAGGACTGGAAGTGATTATTGCCACCAGTATCCCTGGCTGTTATTGCCAGTTGTTTTCGAGGTAAATAAATTTGTGCATAAGCAACATGTATGTAAAATACGCATAATTTAGTAAGCTTTGTTCTTTCCAAAATGTCATTCTGTAATTCTACCGGGTCAGTAGCCATTAATGCAAAGTTAATATTTCATTGGTGTCTAAAGATAATGGCTGTAAAAAATTTCTATGTATGTTGCTTGTTTTCTTGCTTATAAGAATTTTTGTGTTCTTAGCACCATGTGTTCCAGCCAAAATGTTGCCATTATGGTTTTGTTTCATTATTATTTGTTACATTATTCACACTCAATACACTAACTCAAATAAGCTTTTTTGCTTTTATTCTGGCAGTCACAGTATATACAAGGAAATATCAGCCAGGCTCTAATATCTGCTCCATCTATCATGAAGTAGATAATGTATATGCATTGTTTTGACAAATTAGAGCACTATTTATTCTAATTTGTCATCAAAATAATGAGTAAATGTCAGTTATGGAGCATTTCAGTTTGACTGTGACCTAAGTCACAGAACAAGATGAATAAATATGTTTGGGGTATTTCCTTTTTTGTTATAGCTTCTCCTTTTTCTTTGGCCTTTTTCTTTCACACTGTACTTATTATTGCTACTTCCACCAGAGCCAAAGGCAACAGACATTCATGCATTAGTTATTACACTTATTAAAAAATAAAGTCGCCTAAGCATACACATTTTGACAGATTTCCTAGTACACTCAGCTCATCATTATGGGATCATTTATGTCCTATGAATTTTGAATCTGTCCTGGGTGATTCTTTCAGCAGATTTGAGTTTGGGATGCAGCTGAACAGGATAGAATTATTATGAATCAAATGAAAAAAATTGAAGTGTTAAAATATATTAGGCTCTGAAATCTATTGAGAATGGCTTTAACACCTAGTTAGGTGTTAAATGGTGCAGAAAAATACCTCAGCAATAATCTGGTTACTTTTTAGCACCTCAATGTTGCCACACAGGAGACTAGGCCAAACAATGAAGCGATACAATGCCTAATTGATTTCAGGAAGATTTTCCATCCATTTTTTCTTGCAACAGATAGTGATTGCAATATTCTCAGAAATAAAACAAAATACCTTTAAATAAGGTGAAAAATGGGGATATAGAAAAGATGTATAAGGAGACAAGGAGTAAATGTTTCATTCTTTATCCCTTAACTGAACTGTAGCTGAGAAGTGAGGTCTTCATCTCTGAATGTATTTTTCTTAAAACTGGACCAGAACAGAGCACACAATCACTGAGAAATGCAGGCATAAGGCAGGTTTTTAAAGACTAATTTTAAATCTTCTTCTGGGTAAGATGATGCAGGTGGGACACACAATATGTCTTTTTCGTGGGATTTGCATCTTATACAGACAGCAAAGGAAAAAAAATTAGACTGTTAACTGATTCTTTGAAATTTGATAAAAGGCATTCAGGAGAAGGATTTATGGCACATTTTAAGGAAACAAGGCTGAAGCAATATGGGAATTTTGGGAAGCAAATCTATTTCTGCAGGACAGTTTCGAGATGTGTCTTCTAAGCTGTTTCATTCCTGTGGAAGGTACTGTGGGGAGAGGAGGGAATGATCTTGTCCTATTAGTTCCTTGATTTTTTAAGTTCTGATAATCATCTTTCTATTTATGCATTTTTGACTCTGCTGTACTTTATATGAATAAAAAATCAAGGGATTTAGAGAGTCTCACACTTTTCTATCACTTTTAAAGCAAATAGGCAACAGTTTTATTTTCTTTCCATGTGCTATTCTATCACTGTGAATCAGCTTTCCTAAAAGGTGATTATAATGGCATTTTTAAGAAATTGCTTTAAAATTACGATTGATATTTTATGACTAACATAAATCAAAACAATATTATGTGAGGCTGATTTGTTCTTTTCTTTGCTTGATTGCTTAATTTGGATTGAAAGCACAATTTGATAAAGGAGAGATAAGAAATTCAAAGTTGTGTTAGATGTATGTATGGAAATATTAAGAAAATGCAAAATGCAAAATTAAGCATAAAGACAGCAGATAAGAATGAAGCTAGTGAATTTGAATAAAGCCATTTTGAGACTTGAAGATTGCTGATGTGCTCTAATTGCTGTATTGGGACACCAGAAGTCTAATGAATAGAACCAGAACAATCAAATAATTCCCCTGATATTTATGCTCAGCGCAAAGACACTGTGTGTATAACTTAGTTGCGCCGCTTAATTTCTCTGTGCTTCATAGAATCATACAATCATAGAATTTAAGGATTGGAATGGACCTTACAGATCATCTAATTCCAACCCTCCCTGACATGGGCAGGGACACCTTCTCACTAGATCAGGTTGCACAGGTCCTCATCCAGCCTGGTCTTGAACGCCGCCAGGGTTGGAGCAGCCACCACGTCCCTGGACAACCTGTTCCAATGTCCCACCTCCCTTATAGTAAAAAACATTTTTCTAATGTCTAACCTAAACTTTCCCTCCTTCAGTTTGAACCCACCACCCCTTGCTCTATCATTGCACTTTCTAACAAAGAGTCCCTCTCCGGCTCCCTTGTAGGCCCTTCAGATACCGAAAAGTTGCTATGAGGTCTCCACTCAGTCTTCTCTTCTCCAGGCTGAACAGCCCAAGCATCTTCAGTCTGTCCTCACAGGGGAGGTGCTCCAGTCCTCTTAGCAACTTCGTGGCCCTCCTATGAACTTGCTCCAACAGTCCCATGTACTTCTTATGTTGAGGACACCAGAACTGCATGCAATATTCCAGGTGGGGTCTCACAAGAGCAGAGGGAAAGAATCACCTCTTTTGACCTGCTGGCCACACTCCTTTTGATGCAGCCCAGGATACAATTGGCTTTCTGGGCTGAGCTCACACTGTAGCTCATGATGAGCTTCTCATGCACTGTCACTCCCAAATCTTTCTCCTCACTGTCTCAATTACTTCCCCACCCAACCTGTAGGTGTGCCATGGCCCAGATGTAGGACCTTGCACTTCATTTTGCTTAATGTCCTGAGGTTTGCATTGGCCCACATCTGAAGCCTGTCAAGGTCCCTCTGGATGGCACATCCCTTCCCTCCAGCATGTCAACTTCCCCACACAGCTTGATGTTGTCAGCAAACTTGCTGAAGGTGCACTAAATCCCACTGTCCATGTTGCTGACAAAGATATTGTACAGTATCTGCCTCAGCTCCGACCCCTGAGGGACACCACTGGCCTCCACATGGACAATGAGCCACTGACCACAACTCTGCATACAACCATCCATCCAGCTCTTTATCCACCAAGTGGTCCACCCATCAAATCTCCAATTTAGAGACAAGGATGTTGTGGGAGACAGTGTCAAACACCTTGCATAAGTCCAGGTAGATGATATCAGTTGCTCTGCCCCTATCTACAAATTCAGTGGCCACTTCAGTGGAAAGAAGACCACCAAACTCATCAGGCATGACTTGCCCCTGGTAAAGCCATATTGGTTATTACCAATCACGTCTTTGCTTTTCATGTGCCTAAGCATAGCTTCCAGGAGAATCTGCTCCATGATCTTGCTAAGCACAGAGGTGAGACTGACAGATCTATAGTTCCCTGGTTCTTCTACTTTCTCTTTTTTGCAAAGGGGGGTTACGTTTCCATTTTCCCAGTCATCAGGGGCTTCGCCTGACTGTCAGGATTTCTGGAAAATTATAGATAGTGGCTTAGCAGCTTCATCAACCAGTTCCCTCAGGACCCAAGGATGAATCTCATCTTTATGTGGGTTGAATTTTGAGGCAATTTTGACAATTTCATTGAATAAAATACCTAAACTCTTACATTTATCTTGAGTGATTCTTATTTGAGAACACTTATCTGAGTCTGAAAACTCTGAGGGGTTAAATAGATTTTCAAGGTGCTTAGAGTAGAGGGTTCAGGAAACTCACCTATGGAATCTAGGTGCCTAAATAATTTCTAGAATCTAACATTTCCGTGCCTATTAAGGGTCTCGTGTCAGCAATGAAACCAGACATAGTGCAGGAGAATATTATGCAAGACCACACAGCACCACCAGTACCTCTTAATCTACCTTGCACCTATTCCAAGGCTGTGTTCATTAAGCAGGCTGCAAAACAAAACCTCTGAATTATGTCAGATTGATTTGCAGCTGGCAGAGACATGGTCACTATTGGCTTGAAGTATCAAATGAATTTTCACTTCAGTCCCACATACCACATCAAGAAGCTAAAAAGTCAGTACATTAGATCAGTGCATATTTAATGCCCTTTCTTTAGTTATAAGGTGAACAGTTTACAAGCACACACCAGAGCACATATGCTTCAGGTTCCAAATTTAACATTCAGCATTTGGTGTTAAAAAGACCAGCTAAGATGGTTGAACGGAGTGGCTTCGGAATGTAGAGGTCATAATTATTCAGCAAATCACCTGGGACATAAAGTCTGCGTTGTCATTTCTAGTGGAGTCTTGACAGAATTGCTGGATAGGCTATGAAGTCAGAAACAGAGATCTGAAGTTGAAGTTTAGTATTCAAGCATAAGAAAAATAAATAATATTACATGCTCCTTTCCCTGTGCCATTGCATTAAAACTTGTCATAGCCTGATATCATCATAGGTAGTGCCTGAAAGTTAAACACACAGAGGGTGCATTAAAAAAAAAGTCTGGATTTCTGAACTCAGGCCTCAGTTATGAGTAGAAAATAAAAAGAATGGTCCAGAGTTATATTGTTATCCATGGTGGTGGCTCAACTATTGTTGCTAATTGCAAAAAAACCCCTTTGAGGCATCCACAAATATTTAGTTTAGAAGGATGAATCCTCATGAGAAAAGTGTCAAAACTGTGCCTTGAGCAGAAGTTGGGCTTGCAGCTTTTTGGTGCTTTCCAAGCTACTGGATTTAATATTAGTCTTCATTGCTGTAACTCAAAACAAGAATTGTTTTTATTTGTAACTGCTTATCCCATGGTGGAAATGTTAATAAACTACTGAACTGCAGAAAGGCCCTGGCTGCAGAAATGCTAGACTTCTGATGAGAGAAAATCAATAGGGCCTGGGAATCCAGCATTCTTAGCTGAAAATCATGGAGGTGAATTTTTTACCCCTGTGAATATAAAACTTCAAGTGACTTCAATGAAAGCAGGATTTCATGCTAAATCTCAGAAAGTAGGTACGCAACAGGAAAGGTGCCCAAACTGAGAGGCCCCATTGGAAAACCAGCATTTGAGTGATATATTAGAATTCACACAAGGAGTCATTGTCAGAACTGAGATGAACTCATGATTTCCTGGCTCTCATTGATTGAAATTACTTCTTAGAACTGACTAGCATAGCAATAAAAGTAAATTTTGTATTGCAATCATTTCTGATACTGTGTTCAACTTTATAAAATATGTTCCTTGGGGGTGAAATTAATGAGCAACACATAAAGACTGCTTATTCACACTTTATGCAGCTGCACTTATGAGAGGATTGGGAAAGATGAAATCCAGCCTCAGTGCAAGGCCATGATGTGATGTGGCCAGACTTCAGGGGGTTATGGCTTTCATTTAACCTTATAGGAAGGAGTAATAGCTGCTGAATCTCTGTATGTTCTGCATGAAGATTCCAAGTGACTTGATCTTGATCTGACACTTTGCAGTTCTTTTCCAAGCCTATTCCTAAATGCTCTGCCATAACTCCTTTTGATGCAGAATCCGGCCTTCTTCCATGGCTTCCATATAAAATGATTACAATCCTTCTTCTCATAAATACTTTATCAACAGTTTCTGTGTAGGATCTGCTTATTGCACTTCTGTGAGGTTGATGACTTCAGATAAGTTAGGGAAAAGCCACAGAAAATGGCTTAAAATATTTCCTCTGGCACTGTCTATGGTATATGGATAATAATGAGCTTTCATGTAGTGTATATCCTATCATTCACAGACCAGACATTAGCATATGTAAGGCTTATCAGATAAATGTATGCTAAGCTGTGGAGAACAATCAAGTATGAAGGAAGAGTGGCATACAGACATGGCTGCTTGCTCTCTTTTTGCATTCCCTTTTGCTGCACTTCCTTTAGACACACAGTCTCAATTTTTAGCAATGAAATGGCAGGGGATGTTAGAGATCAGAGGAAAGGTTGAGTGGCTCAAAACAACAAGGTGGGAAGTGGGGGGAGAGCAGGGCAAACTCTGCGTAGGTGATGCTGCTCTCTCACCCCATTGAGCCTTCTTGTACAGTGCTTTGCAGCACATGTGCATTCAAAGTCAACCACTGGTCCACACTGCAATGGCATTGGCTGACTGCATGGCTCTGCTGTAAGCCACTAAATGGGTGCTGGAAGCACTCTGGCTCTGCATAAAGTGCAGGTGCAAGCATGACCTCATGTTGGGGAGGGCCCCAGGTGAAAGGAACTGATAAAAAGATGGTTAGATGCGTGCCGTGTGGTGCACTCCACTATCCTGGATTTAAACCTGCTGAGACCATGCTGGATCCTGGAGTGGTGACTGTCTACCTCTCTCCCTCATTTTTCTTTCTCTTTCTTTTTCTTCTCCTATCTTCTTCTCAAAATATATTTTAAGCCAGACCTAAAAAAATCCAATCAATGCCTTGCAAAGTGCTTTATTCAAAGCCGTGCTAAGTGCTTTGTTCAATGCCTTACTAAGTGCATCATTTTGTGCTTACTTAGTGCTTTGTTCTGGACACTTTAAAGTTCTCTAAATTAACATTAGCCAGGTGCCTTATTCTACTTGGCTGATTCAAAGTTTGCAAGGAAAAAATATTTCTTATTGAACTTCCTGATAATTTTGTTTTTTCCTCAGTGTACCACCCAGAGTAATTCAAATTACCTTCCATTAAACCTGCAGAGAAGACTGGGACATTACAGGGGAAAAAAACCACACCATAACAATCTTTGTTGAGATGGGGATAGGAATGATATGAGACCTCATATGTCCTTCTCTTCTTTGATTATTCTCTTTTCACCATGTGGGTGAGGGGGTATATCCCTTGATAAATAGTAATATCGGTGATTCTGAAATTATTTGAAAGAATTTTTTTATTTTGTATTAATTTGTTTCAGATGTTGCCCTCTTTTTTTTATGAAAGACACAATTTGTCAGGTGTGTGTCTTCAGAGGTCTAAATATTGCCAACTTTATTAAATCAAATTTTCTTCTAAAAGTCAATAGGATTTGTACTGCAGAAAGACTGGAAATGAACTACAGAGTTTGGCTGTAAACTAGAATTGCTGGATTGTATACTCACTAAGGTACAGTAACACTAGTAAAAATCCAATTCAAATTTAAAATTTGCTGTGCTTATCTCAAATGAAGTACTCTCTTTCTTACAAACTACATTTTGGTATTTTTAAGTAGTCTTCTCTGATGACAATTGTGGCAGGATTCCTGTGTGGTGAGATAGCTTTTATAACGTATCTACATGATATTTTACAGTTAGCTCTATGTCATATAAACAGGGATGGCTCATTTCTAAGACCAGGCTAAATATTTGTGTTAGCCCATCTCCAGCATTGCTACTTCACTTCAGTACTATAGTAATTACAGTAATTGCCTGAATTCCAGTACAAGAGGAATTTGGAATGGAGAGCAGAATGTGATCATGTCAGCAGAGAGTGCCCCTGTCCAAGCCGTGGGCTGCCAGCTTTTTCAGGAGTATGCTATGGGATATGGTGTCAAAGGCTTTGCTGAAGTCCAGGTAGACTACATCCACAGCCTTCCCCTCATCCACCAGGCAGGTCACCTGACCATAAAAGATGTAACTACTTAAGGTTTCTCATGTTAACTACATTGCAAAATAATCATAGAATCATAGAATTTTGGGGGTTGTAGTGGACCGTACAGATCATCTAGTCCTAACACCCCTTGCCATGGGCAGGGACACCTCCCCACTAGACCAGGTTGCTCAAAGCTGATCCAACCTGGCTTTGAATACTGTCTGTGTGAATAATCACTATTCAGTTAAGCACATGCCCTTGTCGTTTCATTATGAAAATTAATTTGTCTTGTCTGTGTATTTTCATGACTTATTTATAGCAAGCATAAAAAATTTCCCTAAAACGTTGGGAATCTAAGGTGGACTTCTAAAAATCAGCAAAACAAAATAGATCACCAGACCTAAAAGATGACATCCTTAAAACGTTTGAAGTGAGCTACTTGAACAGATTGTTCAGACCTTTTTTATATTGGCAACTTTCATAAAAAACAGGTGATATAACTTTTCTTCTTTTTTTGGCAATTCATTTTTAACACATTTTTATTTAATTTTTATTTAGCAGGTATTTTATTTACACTTACTTTTGTGGACCCTCATAGCATATGCCATTCCATTGGTTCCAGATGGTCCATGTCCTACTCAGGATTAAGGTCCACAGGTGAAAAGGAAAGAAAATAATTTGCTAGAATACTTACGTGATTTTAGAGTGTCTATAAAGTGTTGTAAATGTGTATTTTTTTGGTATCTGTTCTTTCCTATAGATACTTAATTTAATAAAAAATGAAATAGTTCATCTTCAGTTATCAGATTTTATTGCAGAACTGAGGTCTGGCTGGAACAGAATGAAATTGACATGCTTGCTTGGACCATTTGTTTCTCTGAAATGGTGACTTTCGTTATTCTGAAGATATGAAAAGGATCAGATTCATTTGATTACTGCTGAACATAATTATGTTTTCTTCCTGGCAACATGAATATAGTAAACTAATATAAGAAGGCACCAGGAGAATGCTTATACACAACTTCCTACTGAAAACAAAATAAAGACCCTACTGACCATTAAATGCTATGAAGTAATTTTGAACTCTCCTCTCCATCTGCAAAACAGAATAAATGATGCCTTCCCAATATAAAAATATACAGTGCTTCATAGCTTCTTAAATAAAGTATTGCTATGATATTATGCAAAATCTTCTACACAATTAAATATAGAAACACTCCAAAGACTGTGAGGTTTCCTAATTGCAAGCTGCAGAACGTGGTTGTTTTCATATCTAGTGTGAAATATGCTGACATGTTTCTGGACAGGCAATACTGGAGGTGTATCAACACTTAGAAAAGCTGAAAGCAAAAGAATGTTGGTAATTAAAAGTGAAAGAAGAAAAGCTGGAAGAGCCTTGAAGAGCAGCTTAACTTTTGATAAATCATTTTCATCACTTCTCGGTATCCTGTTTTTCTAGCACTACATGGTAAAGAAGGACTAGCAGAGAACTAATTTATGGCTGTTATGTGTAGTTGTGCTCTCAGGTTTCAGTAATAACTAATAGAGTTATGCTGATTCAAGTCCTAGAGGTCTTTGGCTAGAGCTGTAAAAGGGCAAATGTCCTTTCAAGTTTTAGCAGCACACAGCTTCACCCTGTACAGGCAAGTGGACTAAGGATCCTGTGTTGCACACCCAACAATAACTCTAAACCCTCTGTGAAATTCACAGTACTGGTTAATCTCTACATAATCAAAGTTCACATTTATCTCTATGTGACTCACAGTATGTTATTTACTCCAATGGGTGTATAGCCTTCAGAAAATGGGAAAATCCAAAAGAAAAATAGCAATATTTCAGCTTTCATTGTATGAATGATGTGATATATGACTGGGTAGTTCAGGTGAGCAGAATCTACAGTTAATCTTTTTCATTGCTAGTATTGGATAAAGTACTTCTCTTAATTGAAATGAAATGATGGTTCCACAGAGTTTATGGTTAGGACTAAAATCTTTCAATAAGTCATCAAGTTTATGAAATATTTCAAGTAATTTTCTTTCTTCAAAACAGATTACCAGCCCAGGCTTGGGGCTGACCTGCTGGAAAGTAGCTTTGCAGAGAAGGGTCTGGGGGTCCTGGAGGATGCCAAGCTATCCGTGAGCCAGCAGTGTACTCTTGTGTCCAAGAAGTCCAGTGGTATCCTGGAGTGCATTAGGAAGAGAATTTCTGGCAACTAGAGGAAGGTGATCCTGCCCCTCTATTCAGCCCTAGTGAGTGCTGTGTCCAGTTCAGGGCTTTTCAATACAAGAGAGACATGATGGTCCTGGATCAAGTCCAGTGGAAGGCAATGAAGATGTTGAGGGAACTGGAACACCTCAGTTATGGAGAAAGGCTGAGGGAACTGGGTCTGTCTAGTCAGAAGAGACAACTGAGTAATGTGGTCTGGGGGATCCTGCTTGAGCAGGGAAGTTGAATAAGATGATCTCCACTGGTCCCTTCCAATCTTAGCCATTCTGTGATTATGAAACATCAGAAACCAAGTCAGGGAGCGAGAACAATGATGGATTTATATTCATAGCTATTTTGCAATACCTGGATTTCATTTTTAGTGTGTCAGTGATTAATTTTCTCTCTAGTTTATCTGGTTTTCTTTCTGCATAGCTTTGGAAGAAAGATAGGTACAAGCAACATGGAAATGTCTATGTTATCCATTCTGTGATTATGAAACATCAGAAACCAAGTCAGGGAGCGAGAACAATGATGGATTTATATTCATAGCTATTTTGCAATACCTGGATTTCATTTTTAGTGTGTCAGTGATTAATTTTCTCTCTAGTTTATCTGGTTTTCTTTCTGCATAGCTTTGGAAGAAAGATAGGTACAAGCAACATGGAAATGTCTATGTTATTCAC
>NW_008690632.1:44598-56148 GCF_000695815.1 Acanthisitta chloris | reverse complement strand
ATTGCATATAGTCTTAAAACTAATTTATTTTTTTCATATGAGAAGGACAACTCTTTCAGAGTTTACTATACATTGTGACCTTTTTGTGTCTCACAAGTTTTCAATTAGATTCTGAATCTGAACAGATCTTAAAATAAAAGAATTATTGATAAAAAATCTTATAAGCAGAGAAATTAGGTTGAGGTCTCACATCCAAAGATTTCATTCATGTAAATGCATAAAGAGAATAGATTTTAAAGTGTTTGAGATTAAAAAACAGAGAACAATTTATTTAATGGTGTTGTAGTTTTATTTATTTATTGATTATATTGATTTTCTTGTCATCAACTGTGAAACAAACCATGTTCCTGAATCAGCTTCCACAGCAATAACCCGTGCAAAATAACACTTTCATTAAAGTAAGTATTTACAACAGAGTTCTTGTAGTGTACTCTAATTCTATTAGGCACAT
This sequence comes from Acanthisitta chloris, assembly GCF_000695815.1. Lineage (NCBI taxonomy): Eukaryota > Metazoa > Chordata > Aves > Passeriformes > Acanthisittidae > Acanthisitta > Acanthisitta chloris. Next base: position 55,697 of record NW_008690632.1, on the reverse strand, counting down.
TTGGGAGATGACTACGTATTATATTTCTCCTGACGGTGAAAATTATCTAATAACACCTCAAGGTATTGAAAAGAAGCAGAACATGAATGCTTTTTCCTTTCCTCCCCTGCCTTCCTAGAAGACAGAGAAGGAGAAGACTTAACAGAGAAAACATCTCAAATTGTCAGGATCCAACCCTGATTTTGCTGACTATAAGGGCTTCTGCCTTCTGAAAAGTCAATGGGACTTGACAGTGTATAAGTATGAAAAAGATTTAGATTTCATGTTATAAATTGTCCTTGTAAGGACTCCCAACACACAAATTTCACAATGACCTGCATCACAGCTAAGACTGTTATAGCACTAATGCTATTCTGAACAGCAACAAATACAATGGGTTATTGTTTCTATTTATAACGTACTGGTATAACTTGATGGCTTTGGAGCAAAAAAATCTGCATTTCTAACTTGCTGATTCCCCTAATAATCAAATACAGTAAGACTGGCAATCCTTTGCTGCATATCATTATTGCGGATGTGTATTCATTTATTATTCTTGTGGTTTCTACTGTGTTTTCTACGGTAGTGTCTAGTTTCTGCAGAACTTTTCTGTTGCTTGGACAACTATCATGTCATGCCCGAGTCAACTGTATAATATGAATGTGGAAGATTGTTTATGGGCATCTCTTAAAGGTTTGAAATCTTGGATGGTTGCTCTTTATGTAAGAATTTGGGCTATTGTCAAGAAACATCTTTTCATAGATGACTATTACTAGTCAAAACAACATCACTCTTAAGTAAGTCTTTTTCTGTTACACATTTGAACTTACTGAGGTTAACCGAATGCATGTTTATACTCCATGCTGCACAAAACCTTAACACTCCAGAACCTGCATTTTCATTCCAAAACATGAGAGTTCTTTACCCATATGGCTTCAAAATTAATATTTGAATTATGAATCAAACACATTTCAACCAGCACTATCATTCTTTTTACATCCTTCTGCTAAAGAGGTTTTCTTTGAAATGTTCTTTTTCTTTGTACAAAGATGAATTAGAGGTGACAGGAAATCTATAAAAAGAATGTGCCATTTAGCATAGTAGGCTATGTTTTATCAGAATAAATGTTGATATCCTGTCTTATAAAAGTCCGTCTATGATCATCAGACATTATGAATGAATACAATAAAATCAGTATATTTTCATTCAAATAGAATCCTTATAGTATTTAAAATATAATTTCCAAGAACTCTAGTGACTTTTTCATATAAAATTGAATATTTTTCATCACAATCAGGCTTAACAGGATACACAATTGTTCTTTGCCTTTTGTGTTTCTACCCTTCAAATGCTTACACAAGGTAATCATATATCCATGGTTGTTATTTATCTAAGGTAATCATATACCCATAGTTATTTGTTTAGATTACACAAGCCCAGCTTCAGTTCTTTGTTAGTTCTTTTCTTTTGTCATAAGCCTTCTTTTTCATCATCTTACTCATTCTTTTTCTCTACTCTTGGTTACTTCTGATTTTTTTCTATTTAGAAAAGCTAAAATGAAACAAAGCATGAAAGATGCAATTTAATAGGAGTATATAGAAATGGACTATATACCATCCAAATATATAGTCAGAAGGAGACCAAAATATCTCTTGACTACATTCAGGATTCCAATGCATTACAGAAAATCATGTAAAATGTTAGCTTTCTGATTTACTGCATAAATGTCCTTTAGTGAGTGTAATAAAAGAATCTCCTTGAGTCATTAATGCCATGCAGCCTAATACACATCATATACTGTCCTTGATCCATTGCTGAAAGGTCTGGCCAAAGATTAAAATGTTTCATGCAAATGTCAAGGTGCCTATGTGCCTAATGGTTACTCAAGAAGTAGTAGGATAAAATAGGGTAATTGTTGTTAGCTTTCTTTGAGTACAGTTGTTCTTAATGATGCCCAAAAATAATTCCTGCCACTTTTCAACTAAATGCAAACTGTATAATAATAGAAAGCTGGAAAAATAACTCTTGAGTCCCACTGGGCTAGGGCCTGAGTGCAGATAGGTATAGCTTCATGTAATAGAGTGAACTTTGGTAAACTGAGAGTCTGACCCATATGTGGAGATTTGAAACATATAAGCAAAAATTAGCTTCAATACTGTATGTCTTTTAGAAATTGCTAAAAGATGACATTTGAGATTACATTCAATTTTTGAACTTAATTTATAAAGTATGTTAACTTAAGAAAGGTTGTTTGGACAGAATGAGTAGGGAAGGATGATATTTATTCTTTCATCGAAGGTCAGCCCACAGGCAAGTATGTTACTTACTCCTGTAAATAGTGTTCAAGTGAGGATTAGGTAGTGCCTTGAAGAGAAGTGCCAAGAATCAAATTCCAAGGTGGCTCACAGGAATATTATATCACAGGAACTCCTGAGATCACAGGTACGAAAGAAAAACAAGTCTATGTGCTCATCTGCAGAAATGTGATCCTGGAAGGAGTTAGCTCTATGTTCAGAAATTAAGTTGCAGCTAGAGAAGGCTGATGTTAACCTTGTATTGATCTACTAAATGTACATTAATTTTGTTCTTTATGAATATTTGTGACGGATCAGACATATGGTTACAGGACTTGTAGGAATAATACGAACTTTGTAGGGAACACGTTCTTCATATGTAGATGGCAACCCTTCCATATCAGATGAGAATTTCATTTAAGAAATGCAAGCACACCTTGGTCACTGTGGAATGTGGAACACAGCAGCCAGTGAGAAATGTCCTGCTGAGGAAATGGGGACATAGATAAAGAGGGACTGGGCAATAGCATTAGTAGGTTGGATATAGGAAATATAAAACAATATGCTTATTATGCAGAAATGTTCATTCCATTGTCTCCATCTAATTTTAGTGTAGACAACTGTTCGAGCCCCTGCCACGTCAGGAAAAGAAAAATAACTAGCCAAGCAGCACTTGTGCCACAACACATATTTCCCATGTATTATTTCCTACAACTTGTTTAGCACAGCCAATTTGTGTTAGAACATCCTTGCACCCTGCCCCAGGGAAAGATGCACCTCACAAATGAATAACTTCATGAATAACTACCTACCTAGTTCAAAGCCTGTATGCAGCCATGGATATTATTATATGTGACAGAGAAAAATGAAAAATCTCCACTTATTAAATGGTTCTCAAGCATTTTATAGCATTTCAAGTGCACATTAGAAATGCCTGCACTTCAGGAGTCCCAGAGTGATATTGCCTTATTTTCATTTCCTAGGAGGGACTGGCACTCTACAGAGCTTACTAACTTGATGTGTCCCCTACCTGTATTGCCCTGTATTGCCCTGTTTAGGAACTTCTTCCCTATAAAGGAATCATGAATCTGTTTATCAGAAGCTCCTCATTGAACTTACAATTTTACTCATCTTTTTCTAGAGCTGGATCACATCTGACAGAAGCTCAGACTACCTTCTACTAGTATTTCTGTTGGATTAAGACACAAGGATCCTAGTAAGAAGCAATGTGCAAACAAAAAGTAGAAAGTTTTGATTTAAATGACAGACACATATATATTATCAACTACAACCAAAAAAATTGTGTTACTTCACTCAAAATTCAGAAGGATTTGTCTCAATGGTTTTGCATGTCCTCTGCACCTCTCTTAGTGAAAATTGCCATGACTAAATACTGTAATATCAAGTTCGTTTGGTGATTTATATGCTATGTAAAAATATATATTTTATTGTTTTGCTTCTTAATTTCACTGGCAGGTTCTTTCTTCTTGCATTAAAAGAAAAGCCACCAAGACTGCGTTGAGTAAGAATCCTGAGATGAACTTCAGTGATATCTCACCATGGCTGGAGAAACGGCCTAGTTTGACACAATTGGAGTCAAAGGGTAGAAAAATCTTTGTCATTGGAATAAAGCTGGTCATTTGTCTTACATCTTCTTCCTCTTTCTTTTTTCTCTCCCATTCTCTCCCATTTGAAATTAAATCTTTATCTCTTTCCATTAATTCAGATTACCATTTTATGTAGCAAATAGGCAAACACTCTTTAAATTTTTCTAAATTTGAAGTTCGCAGTGTATAATGACATAGTGAAGTCTACTATTTATGCATTACAGAGAGAAAAACTCTGTTTATGTGGGGATTTTCCATCTTTCAATTTATTACATACCCTCTTTTTATCAGTTATGGGAAAAGGGAAAAAATTAAAACATCCATTTCTTTAAATACTGCTTTTCATTTCCTTTGTCTTATTTATCTACTTACTAAATCCAACCTGTTTTTTTTGAGCTGGTTTTCATATAAGTGTTTTTCAGTGGTTATTTTTCCTGTCAGTCATCTTTGACCGCATTATCATTAACATGGTGCAGCTCCCACTTCTTAGTCACAATCATATTCCCCCAAAGCTCAAAAATGAGTGACCAATAGTCTTCCTCAAGTTTTTGTGCTTTAATTAGACCACATTCCTTCTGTTTTCAAATCTTTCAAGATTTCAGGTAATGAACTCATGACCTGTACATAAAGTAATATTCACACTTACATAGCATGCCTGAAAACAAATGTGATCTGTCAGAGAGAGGTAATTGGATCATCAGGGCTTTCATTCTCAGGTAGAAAATATCTTCTATTATTTGGCAACTGACAGTGAAATGAACGCTGTGAAGTGTGTTTTATGTCTTATCAAAACTGTTAATTCAGTTTCAGGGAGGAAAAAGAGATAAAAGAATCTTTAATTGGGAGGCTAGAAAGAAACTCCTCCAATGTATTTCTGTAAACCTTGCAACAACAGAGAAAACATTTAAGAATGGATTACTCTTGAAGCACAGCCCCATGGAAATAAATAACTGTTTGTTCACATACATTAATAAGGCTCAAAGAGACATCAATTTATTAAATGATAAATCATTAGTAGGGGAGGCAAAGGCTAAACAAGCTTGCATGGAAAGAGTATTACTCTAAAAAGATGACACAGTAGCTTTTGCTATCACTAGGATGTGTAAATCAGTTTAAATTGAATTACTGAAAGTTTGACTGTATTTAAGATTTTGAAATTTTGTAGGCTATTTCTAACTTTAATGTGTGCATAGTTAGTAAAGCTTGGCATGTTTCCTTTCATTCTAACAGAACTTTGTTTTTTCACCCCACCTTAAGATCTTGTTCATTAGCAGCAGTCATCCGCCATTTGTTATAATAATATTAATACAGGCCTATTAGAAAAATTTTTAAAGACAAATATTTAGAGAGTCATTGATACCTTGCTGCACATAATGCTTATTGAAATGTTAGTTGTCTAGATGTAATGTATTCTGAAAATGAGAGCAATTGTCCAGCTGGTGAGAAATTGCAGTGGGTAATAATGCCTTTTACCTGTCTAAAAATTTTTTCAAGCAATGAAATATTAAGAAAACAGTACTTTAGAAAATGTCACCAAGTAGATTGATTATGTCTTAAATATGTTAATTTAACTTCATATAATTTGCTTTCATAAAAATTGTGGTGCATTGTTTTTGTTTGAGCCCATTTGTTAGGGAACATTGTGGTGGGGCAAAAAAGAAGAGGAACAAAACCCAACAGGGAAAGCCAACCAGTGGTTTCTTAGGTTTACTGATACATACTTATATATAAACACATTCATGCTGCATAGATTAATTTTATTATTCTAAGAAGAGGCCAGATTATTTCATGAATGATGCAATTACCAGAACTGAATTGATAATACTGGAACATAAGTACTGTAGTAACTAATTTAACTGAATATCAGAGAGGCAAGTAAGAAAAATATACCCAGAATTAGTTAGAACATATGTAACAAGAAATATAATGAGGCTATATGGGAAGTGGAGTTCTGATAAAAAGCATTCTGCAATGTAATTTTGTACTCTAATATCAGTGGGATTTGGTACCATTTGACAGGCAAAGGGTTTTAGTATTTTGCCCCCTGTTTATGTATTAATGTAATATTCATACTTCATGCTGGTAAACTGCATCTAGAAAGATCACATATATGTAAGTTAGAAAAAGAATGGGTTTGAAAAATGCACAACCATTTTTTATTTAGATACTGGCTGCACATTTAATTGATCTATTGTGAAAATGTGACTCATTTAGTGCACCCAAAGGATTAAAATAGTACTGTATAAAAGACAATACATTCAAGTATGTTTAAAATATATATTGCAACAGTTGATCATACCTAAATAGATCTTTACATTAGTGGGAACATTAAAAATTCTAAAGGACAAAAAGATGTTACTACTTTACCAGCAACTCTATCATCAGAGAATAACACAGCAGCTCACCATAGTGCATGCAGATGGAATATCAAATGAAAGAAGGAGGTGAGTAGGAACCAGCAGTTGGTTACACAGTACAGTCAAACCTTAAACAATTATTACTCAAAGCATTTACATTTTCAGTCAGGTGCATACTGTAGTATTTGAACAAAGGGTTCATTTCTGAGTGCTATTAATTTAGAAAAATGATAACACTAAATGAGAGTCTGACACATTATGTTGTGTTCTGGCTGCTACATCCCTCTTCCTCCTAGCTAAACCTGACAGACCATCTGACATCAGAGCATCAGAGTACTGAGTTTTTTTGTGTTTGTTTTCTCATGCAAAGCCACATCGGGATTCTTCCCGATTAGTGGAGCTGTACTATGTTCCACTGCAGAGGTTATCAGCAGTGATCCAGCAAAGCCATGACATCTGGCCTTGTAGCATACTTTTCAATGTATTTCAGATGGGTTTAGAGTATGTTTTATGCTTCAAAACAAACATACTTTGAATTTTACGAACCCAATAAATTTAACTAATTAACCCAGCCTATAAAAACGTATGAAAAGCACAAATAAGTATTTAGAACAAATTAGGTCACCGCATGTGTGATTGTAGTAAAAGTCTATTTCCACTTATATTGCATTTATTGTATACTTTTAACATGCTACATACAGTATTTCTGAATGTCTCTCAGGCTGAATCTTGCTTAAACAAAATTCCTAAAGATAGCATGAAAAGTGCCTTTGTTGCACTTTAGTTTTTCTTGGCTCTGCTAGGCACGGCATGAAAGCAAGATGTATTTGGCCCTGCGTATCTAAGTTGTCATTTGGAAGTTTCAAGTTTTAGTTTCTTCCCTGCATGCTGAGGTTTAATTTAAACTATGTCACCCACCCTGAGCAATGATGTCATATCCCTCTGTGATAGCTCTCTGAAGTTCTCTGAAGTTGCCAGTGAGTTAATGCCATTCTCTACTCTCATAAATGTTGAACAAGTGCAATAAAGAAAAATCTAGGACTCGTTCATGGAGCAAACTTTGTAATCTATAGGACAAATGCCAGAGTCAATGTTTAATACTCCATTAACGTAAAGTGAAAAATAATTAAAAAGGTTTCCAGAATTTAATTTTAGCTCAGTTTAGTCATATAATCATTATGGTTGTTCTGACTTCAGGCTTTCACTTCCATTTCAAGGAAACTGCATTTCTTGCTTTACAATAGCAGGTATTGTGGTTCTTCATGCCAGCTTTCAAAGTTGTCATAGATTCATGGTGAGAGAAAAGACTTTCCATGTTATTTTATGCTTTGCCCTTTCTAGAACAGGATTACTCTTTATAATGGACACTGCAGAACTGTATTCAGCACAGCTTCAAATGGCTGATCAAACAGTTTTCATCACCACTTACCATTTAACAGATGTAATGGTGTATGCAAACATTGATTTTCAAATGTCATAGAAATTTTATTCTGAACTTTAACTTGAAGGATCCATTAATACTGAAATCCAAACAAAGAGATCCATACATATCTACTTGATACTTCATTCCTGTTTCTACAGGAGTCATTCTGATTTATGATCTGATACAGATGACTCAATGACAAAGAAGGAACAAAGACAGACTGTTATAGTGAAGTAGGGACTGGTGTGGTTCAGAAGAAAATCTCCATTGGAAGATGGGAAAAATTAAAGTAAACTTGACAAATTATATTTTAGCTATATGGCACATAGAATTGAGTTTTGTGGGTCTCCTGTTAGATACCATTTCTTTGTGTTAGTCTCCATGAGTTTCTCTTCATTGGAAAAGTGAGATTAAAGGGTTAAGGTATGCAGTATAAGTTACTTTTATGGATGGTACAGAAAGATGAACACATCCTAAGAACCATAGAATTATCAAGGTTGTAACTCAGTTTCCATTTAATCACAGAATGTTTGAGGCTGAAAGGAATCTCTGAAAGTTCATGTGCAAATATGGTCCCAAGAACAGGCTGCCCAGGACTATGTCCAGACAGCTTGTGAATAGCTTCAAGGATAGAGATACCACAACCTCTCTGGCCAATTGGTGCCAGTGATTGATCACCCTCACAGGGAAAAAGTGTTTCCTGATGTTTAGACAGAAACAAGACATTCCATGAGAGTTCTTTTATCTAATGTATACATTTTGATTTCAGTGTCCTCTGGGACCCAAATTATCTTCCTATGACAATTTTAATTTAGTATGAATATATAAAAAAATGTATGTATAGAAATAATGTGTATATATAAAATCACACAGAACTATGCTGACTGTATCCTAGTGTTTGAGGGCACTAGGACTTCCTTAGTAGTTTTGAAAGACATTGTAAGATGGGAGAAGCCAAACTTGGCACCTTGTCAGTCCTTATTATTTACAGAGAACAGCCTCTTCACCTTTTCCAGAAATCTCCCCCAAATTTCAATTGAGCAGAAACTATTTGTTTCATTCCAAAGCAAAACCAAGGAGCTGGATAATCTGGAGACCAGTGCCCAATATCAAAGTTTTTCAGTGTATGTGAACAATCAGAGTATCTGAGGAGCACCAGCTTTGAAACCCAAGCTTTATTGACTTCGTTGTTCATGACATCATTTATTTCAATGCCCTTTTATTTTGAGGGATATTGCTTTTTGTGATGTTTTAATTAATGTATAAAAGCATTATCAGATGAAGGGGAATAAATAAGGAGAAAATATTTTTGCTATTAGATAGTAGTTTGCAGAAATAATTATATCAAGCTGTCAACTAGGCTTTAATATGCGCTTTTATTTTCCATATTAATTTGTTTGCATCCAAATGCAAAATATCTGTAACATAAGTAAGTTCCCTTTTCTCTGCTGGAAATCCTTTTTACTTCAGCATATAAATGGAAATGTTTTCACATCCTCCCCCAAATATTTTTCTCTGCTGGAAATCCTTTTTACTTCCCCCAAATATCTAAGCCTGCATGGCAGGATATTGACTCTGTATAATGTATCCCTCAGAACAGTGTAAGAGGCTCTGCCTGGAAATATGTGTGTGCCCAGTATGCCATGAAAAACATAAAAGAATAAAGATCCCAGAAGCAAAGATTTCTCTAATTGTGTTTTGGGGACAGTGGCAATGCTACTAGAGGGACATAAAACTTATTAAGAAACAACATTTGTGAAAATGTAAAACCATTTACTTTCTGTATTGGTAGCCATTCTTCATCTTATTTTTAATTGTATTTCTGACAAAACAATATAAAAACAAAGCCTGCATCTCCAAGCAGATCATTCATGTTCTAATAAATAAGAGACAGTGTAAATTGAGCATTATATCATCAACTGTTTATCAACTATAATGAAGCAGGTACATGCACATTCCACCTGCTTAAAAAGAGGAACTGTCAAATTAAATCTTTCATGCCCTACATACTATTAACAGCTAAAGTTATGCTAATCTTTGTAAAGGAGTTACTGACTTCTATTTAAATTCGAACATAAGAGAAAAAAAAACTAATCTTTGTAAAGGAGTTACTGACTTCTATTTAAATTCAAACATAAGAGAAAAAAAAGCCCAAAGAAAAAAGGAACAGAGTATCTTCTACCTTCATTGTCTAGATAGAAGGATGACTTTGAGAAAAAGTGGTTTATTTATCAGTAAAGACAGTCCCTACCAGAATAAGGCATCTGTCCAAACTGCACTGTTGCTTTTGCCACTTTGTTTGTTTCTCATTTCTATCTCATTTGTGTTCTGTATTTGTTTGCCTTTACTGCTTAAGTGAAAATGCACGCCAGTCTGTATAATTTACATGTCAGGGATGGGATACACTATATCAACACATCATCACAACCAAGGAAATAACAAGTAACACATCTCTCATTGTATAATCTAGAAAACAGAGCTGAAAGGAAACCTTTAGCGCTCTGATTTTCTGTCTTCCTGCTGTGCAATCCCAAATCCCTTTCCACAGCCTCAAAAGTATCGCTCAAGCAGGCGACACAGGAGATTGAAATCTATTAAGCCAGGTAATGCTTCATTTTTCACAGACCTCTACATGAATAGAGGTCATTTAAGAAAAAAAAAAAAAAAAAGAAGTACTTTTAGTCATGTAGTTAACATTTAAATGTTAAATGAAAAACTGCTGCCTCTTCCAGCCAGCACACCTGGCTTCAAAGTGCAGATTTAATTTTTCTACTGATAAATCTGTTACACTAATATTCTAATGTACACCGAGTCCTTTAGTTTCTCATAAGAACTGATTAGCATGCTGTCCCACTTGTTATTGGATGAGCTGTGTGACATGACCTATGCTAGGCAGTAGAGGGACAGAACAAGAGGATCCCTATAAAACTGAGCAATGAGAAGTGCAGGCAGAACAGCTGCATATGTCTGTACAGGCAAGGAGCAATCTTGCCGACAAGGTCCCAGGAGCCTTTGTGGGTAAGATGACTGTGTCTGTCCAGTGCTTTTTTGCAGTGATAAAGACTAACACATCCCCAGGGCTGTATTAGTGTGGTGGATTGACCCTGGCTGGACACCAGGTGTCCACCAAAGCCACCCTATCTCTCCCTTCCTCAATTGGACAAGGGATAGAAAAGATAACAAAAGGCTTGTGGGCCTTGATAAGGATGGGGAGACATGACTCACCAATTACTGTCATGGCCCAAACAGACTAGACTTGGTGAAATTAATTTAATTTACTACTAGTATAATGAGAAATAATACAAAATCTTAAAAACACCTTCCCCCACTTTTCCCCAATTGCCAGGCTTAACTTTATTCCTGAGTTCTCCACCTTCTTCGCCTGAACAGTGCAGGGGAACAGAGAATGGGGTTGTGGTCAATTCATCACAATTTTCAC
>NW_008690632.1:38433-44509 GCF_000695815.1 Acanthisitta chloris | reverse complement strand
GTCCTCCATGAACTTCTCCAATGTGAGCTCTTCACATGTGCTGCAATTCTCCATGAACTACTCCAGTCCTTCCATGGAGTGCAATCCTTCCCGAACAGGTTGCTCCAAAGTCAATTCTCCATGGGGTCAGAAGAATGTTTTTCCACAATGTTTCAATGAGTTCATTGCATTCTGGTTTTGCCCCTCCCCCCCTACTTCTTTTGCCCCTACCACTGCTTTTATCATCCTATCTTCATTAACTGAGCAACTGCTTCTTCTGGGCTACTCCTTCCCTCCTTAGGTCTTTAATCATAGAGCTTCCATCTAAAATAACCAAATATATACTGATACAGTAAGTGTCTCAACAATTTGCAAAACATATAGTGTACATAAGCTGCTATTAGCAGCTTCCAATTTCTCTGACAGACTAACTGTAAGTGGCTGTCTCCTGAGACCAAGAAGAAACCCTGATACAACAGCAGGTTTTCAGAGGTATCATGCCTGGAACTGCTCCAATTTGCACAACACCTTCAGCCTGGGGCTGTCAAGTTTTATTAGCTGAAGTCTGCAGGCCAAACAAATGCTGAGGTCAGTTCAGAAAAGTTTCCAAACTTTTGAATTTTAACTGACTTAACCAGGAATTGATAAACTGCTGGAATGTACATAACTGTTGTTAGGTTCAAATACTCAAATATTCCCTGTCACAATGAAAGAAAAATTACATCAGGATTTAACATAATTATTCATTTTCACTATTCTTCTCTGTAGGGTGACAGTTATTGAACAAAACCTGTGATGTTTGCATAAAACTAACTTTAAGTGATTTGAAAATAAATAATTTCCAGAAGTGAAAGAGGTGAGAAGTGGAAACTATGTTTCTCATAAATTCTTGTGCCTCTTCATGTTAATTATAAAGACTTGTGAAGTTGGAATAGTTCAAAATGTGATATCCAAATGGTAAGCTAATGGTCAAGAAAGCCAAGATGATACTAGTCCAAGACAGGTAGTTTAGGCTGCTACCATTGCAAATAGCAATATAATTTTTTTTTCTTTTAAATGCTTGTCCTTAGCTTAACCCACTCTCTGAATCAAAGTAATGTAGTCTCCTAGATCATTCTGTTTTCTAATGTTCTAGTCTCTTCTGCTTTGTTCTGTTTAATTTCATAATAAATTCAAAAACATTAATTCTCTCAAACTGCTTTTTTAGATTTCTTGAGAAAATTTTCCCCTAAAATCTTGAAACATATGCTTCTACAATTTTCTGGTGTCAGAAATGTGAAAGGTTGTTGTGTTTTGTTTGTTTTTTTCTCAGTCTTGAATGCAAATAATAATATTTTATCATTAAACTGTAACAGTAGATGCACTTAGTTTTAATTCAATAGCTGTTGAAATAGAACAGATGGGAGCTTTGTTCTCACATTGGTGAGGTCACACCTCAAGTACTGTGTTCAGTTTTGGGCTCCTCTCTTGAAAAAGAACGTTGAGGCACTAGAGTGAGTCCAGTGAGCGGTAACAAAGCTCATAAAAGGTCTAGAACACATGTTATATGAGGAATGACTGAGAAAATTTGGTTTGCTTTGTCCTGAGAAGAGGTGGTGCAGAGGTGACCTCATTGCTCCCTACAACTACTTGCAAGGGTATGCCTGCCATGCCTGCAGTGAGAGGACTCGAGGGAATGGCAATAAGCTGAGACAGGGGAGATTCAGATTAGATGTTAAGAAAATTTTTTTCCCTGTTAGGGTGATCTGGCACTGGAATAGACTGTCCTGGGAGGTGGTGGAGTCACCGTCCTTGAAACTGTTTAAAGTGTAAAGATCTGGCACTGGAGGCTATGGTTTAGTGGTTTAGGGGTTACAGCAGAGTGACAGGTTAACAGCTAGACTTGATGTCTCCTCCAACCTTGATGGTTATATGATTCTCATCTAATCAGTTGTTGATGCTTAGTTAAAAAACTGGTTAATATTCTTCAGTGATGATTGATAACTCCTTCACCCTTTCACACACACACACAAAACCCCAAACAAAACTAAGAAAAAGAAAGATTAGAAAGAAATAGAAAAGTTAAAATTTTCAATGGGAAAGAAAATACCCTGTTCATGCACAGATAGTGTGAATTCTCTGTGAATGAGGATGTATAATGGATAAGAAGATATATGATCAAAAGAGCATGATGAAAAGAAATAGAAGCTGAGAAAATGTCGTGTTGTATAATTCCCTATTTATGCCCACTTGTATGTATTTTTATATGCATTTTATAAGATGAAGGATGGTGTCTCCTCCTAGATGCTAAATAGTTATCTATCGAGTTTAGAGTCCTAATCATTGTATCAGAGAAGGGTGTGATGAAGCTTCTGGGTTGAAAAGCCTGCACTTGTTTTATAGTTGGGTCAGCTGGTCTAAAAAAAATTGCTGTAACTTTCATACAGGCTTTTCTTTCACTTTCCTTTTTAGATTTTCATTGATACAGGATATAAACCACAAACATTTTATTTAAAAAGCAATTGCCTACTGTATCAGTGATGCTGTGAGAAATGAGTCACAGAATGCTTGAACCTTAATTTTCATTTATCTTTAGCCCCCCTGATTTGCTCTGGTTGTGTAAAGTGGCTTTAAAATTGTATTTATCATGTCTTAAAGGTTCCTAATCAGTAGCATTGCCAGAGAAAATGGCCTAAGTGTAAATGAGAATCAGGCCTCCTAAAGAGTGTTTGCACAGCAGGTTGTCACTAAGGTTATTTACCTGCAGCTGCTTCTGCAGTAGAGGCACATTTAGAAAATTCACTGTTATGTGAAATTCCAACTCCCATTTGCTTTGCACATCCTGGTACAATCACAGGCTGAAGTATTATGGTACAACACAAAGCTTGTAGATGTGTGAGAAATCCAAGTAACCTTTTCTTTTTCCAGGATGTGGTCCTCTTACTGGTTAAAAAGCCATAGAAAAGTGTCATCGAAACAAAATATAGTGCTGGAATGCTGAAATCACACACCAGTTCCAAGACTTGGTTTCTGTTATAATATTCAGGAAATGTCTGATTTCAGCTCAGCACTACACTTGAATACAACTAAAGTTAGAGACAGATTTCAATGACTTCCGTATGTAAGAAAACTACAGTTTAGTCTATTTGTGAAATAAAAAAAAAGGAAAAAAGAAGTGCCAAACCTCTTGCAATTTTATTGCAATATTTGTTTTCTTATTCTTAGATATATATATACACACACATATATATAAGAATTGAAAAGAAAATCTCCTTTGTATACTTCCAGTACAGGTTGCTGATTCTTCTGTGTATGGTTGGAATCTGAATGGATTGCTTGGTAGGTTACAGAGGCAAACACAATGTTGTCTGGAAAATCTCTCTTGTCAAGCCTACAAAAGATTTGTTTGCACAGTCCTTGGCAGAAGGATGCATTAGGAGTGTATAACTCCTTTCACAGATGACAATGTTCTGAATCTGGTAGGTTAGTCTTTTGAAAAGTAAACAGCTCTTCATGGATAACCTTAACAGCCAGAGAACATTATCTTATTCTAGTGGGAAAAATTTACTATTCTCTCCAGAAAAGTAGTAAATTCTCTGTAAGTTGAAAGAACAGAATGGTAGGTGAAGATCAGATTCCGTGCTGGAACAAAGTCATGTATGTATTTTTGTATTCTCATTCAACATTCTACTACTATCAATATATATTGATATTAGTATATATTACCATTGCAGTGTATACTTATGAACTTGTTGTTTCCTCAACTAATTTCCTTATATTTTTTTCTGTCTCATTTTCCTTTCCATGCTGTGCTATCTGCTGCTTATATTCTTTCATCCTTGAAGACAAGTTCATGTCTTAGAGAAAGCTGTTGATATCTAAATTTCAAGCTCTTCTGCTCTCTTTTGGTAGCAGAAAGGAACAAACACAGATAATTGCTTTTAAAAAAAATCCTCCTTTTTTAGCTTTTCTGAAGGTTCTATCAGTTCACAAACATCTGTGGAAGAATTTGCCCTTGAAGACACCCAGTAGTAAACAGAAAAATGCCTGTTTGGCATTTGGTCGTGCCAAAGAGTTTGGCACAACAAAATTTCACATGAGCTTCCAGGCTGCTATGCACAGGGTCTGATCCTGCAGACGTCTGATCATAGCATAATCTTACTGTATTAACCTACATATCTCAAATAACATCATAGTCCTGGAACTGTCATTTGGAAAGACTATGTTTTCATTTCAGAACATTTGTGGCAGATATTCTTCTTTCTTACTCTCTTCCTAAAATAAAGTAAAAATTCTTTAAGCAGCTGCTTTACTGAAGGATGAGCTATGTGGATCTAGTATTTCAGTTTTCCTAAATGACTTTTCTCACTCTAGTAGCATAACAAATAAAAATATTTTGTTATACATTTGAACCTTTGATGAGGTTTGACTGTCCTCCTGGCTACTTCTTTATAGCCCTTAATACCTTTTCATTATTAGTTCCAACAGACACTCAGTTAAATTGCTGAAATCAGATTTCTTAGATTTTTGTGATGCTTTCCTGGGCCAATGTAATTGATGTTTTAAAATATTATGAAGTTTGTGTCAATATTTTTTTACTGTTCATGAACATATGGGTGTATGCATACATGTTTATGTAAGCATATATGTATGATTATGTGTTTTTACAAATTATATTTTATTTCCTCATATTTCTGTACTCATTTTCTTAACAAAGCTAAAGCCTCACTAGATGACCATAACATCCTATCATTCACCTGAAAAATAAAAGCAAAAAAGTGAAACAAATCTCAATAGGCCGTTGATTTAAATGTTTAGTTAGAATAGCAGAAATATTATTAAATTAACTAAATTATACATGCAAAATGGGTGAGTTACATGCTTGAGCATTTAGCAGTAGAGGTCAGAACCTTTCTACTCAAGCTCTGATTTATTCCCAATCCAAACCTGTAGCAAAACCAGTTAAAATCTAGTGGATGTTTTGTAACTTATCATAACAGAGATGGTTTACAAATAGACAGACAGGAAACAAAGCCAAACAAAAGCAAAAATAAAATAGCATTAGTGCAAAATACTGTAGATGTATAGAAAGATAAAAATATTGGTTTTATAATTTTGTCACTCTTAACTATTTCTGTCTGCTGCATCCACACACTGGGAAGCTGATCACTGAGATTTATCCATCTGTTATCTGTTGCTCACTGGCACTTTGAACCAAACCCAGTGAAGAATGACCAAATGTTACAATATAATTTGATTTGTGTTTGATTCTGTGCATCCTTTTATGTTTTGAGATTTTTACCTCATCTGAAAAGCAGAGTCAAAGATTCAGATATTCTAAATCAGTTTAAGTCCACTGGGCTAAAAAGTTCTGTTCATCTATTTATGTTTACTGTGAGAGATACTGCAAGTTTGGCTGTCCCCTGTATTTTCAAATCCCCAACTAGATGATGCAGCTCAAATCTTAGTAGTTTTCAGGCAGAGCATCATAGCAAGGGGCAGGTAATTGTGAGGTCAGCCCATAGCTGCCAATTTTTGCCTCATGTCCACATCTGTAGTATAAACCATTTTTTTTCTTTTATCCTATCATTTGCCATTTTTTTTTTCTAGTGGAAGATATTACTGAAAACTACATCTCTCTACAAGGCCTTCAACTTTATCTGCTATCCAAACATAAGCCTCTTTGATACAGACACATTTCAATGAGTGGCTAATGATAGGCTGCAACAGGAATGTCTGATATTTATGATGACTGTAGACAGAGAGGAACATTATTCTTCTCAAAATAATCAATTCTGAACCATATGTGGAATTGGCTGCTGAGTTCAGTCAAGCATTCAGTGGACATTTTCACCCTCTTTTTTCATTGATGAGGATGTGAACATATTAATATAGACATAAAACATCCCAGCTCAGAAATTGCTGAGTCACACTGGCATAAACACTGCAAAGAAAGCCAACAGCATAGGCTGTATCTTAACTGTGGGGATTTCCATCATTAGCACTGTCAAGTATCTCTTCTTAATGGAAAAACATCTATTTAAATGATATGTGTATGCAGTTAAAGAATGTGAAATTAATTACATCTCGCTTAGAAAACTGTCAGCCAAGCTTCAGC
>NW_008690632.1:30607-38412 GCF_000695815.1 Acanthisitta chloris | reverse complement strand
GCTGTTGGGTCATCTGCTAACAGATCTTTAAATACTCTATTTCTGATAACGACATAATGCTGTGAAGACACATTGGAATACTCTAATTATGTGTCTGTGAAGGAGTTTTTTTGAGAACCTCCACCACTGCAGTTTTGTTCTTAAGCCTCTCTCTGAACATGAGGAATCAGCCAGTAATAAAAATGCATCCTTCTCTGTAAGTGTTGCCTTGTACAGAAGATATATTGCTAGCTGTGCAAATTAGCAACACTTTCATACCTACTGAGACAACTCATGAGATGTTCCTTATATGACCACAGTGTAGAAATGCAACTCTATACCTGTGCAGATGTCTCAAATGCTGTTTGCTTATGGGTTCACTCATGAAGGGAGACAGCAGTGACTTCCCCTGTTTCTCCTTTTCCTTCTCTTCTCCCTCCCTTTATCCCTCCCTTTTTCATCTCAAAGCAGTTGTGTATAAGACTGAGGGGAGGACAGAAAGGAGACATTTTTTGTCCATATTCCATTAATGTACTTGATTTGTCACCAAGAGTCTGTTGAGGAGAAATAAACTTCCTTTCTGCAGCTAAAGTAGATTCATAACTTTCAGGAGCCTCTTGGCATTGCCCAATGCATGTCTGAGTCAAAAGTTTCAATGTCTCCTTAAAGAACCAGCAAACAAAGGCATATTTATCGCCAATTACTAAAAGCAAAGCAGCTGTCCCTACCAGGAATTCTATGTTCTGTGATTCATTGAAAAGCAAGTACATGACCATCTCTGTGTATCACAGAGAAACAGAGAATCATTAAAGTTGGAAAAGGCCTCTAAGGTCACTGAGTCCAACCCTAACACTGCCAGATACATCACTAAGCCATGTCCCTCAGAACCATGTTTTTTGAACACTACCAGGGGTGGTGATTCAACCATCTCTGTGGGCAGCCTTCTCCAATATCTGACCACCCTTTCAGTGAAGAAATGTGTTCCTAGTATCCGAGCTGAACTTTCCCTGGCACAACTGGAGACCATTTCCCCTTGTCCTATTGCTAGTTACCTGGGAGAAGAGACCAATCCCCAACTGTTTACAACCTCCCTTCAGGTAGCTGTAGAGAGAAATAAGGTTCCCCCTGAGACTCTTTTTCTTCAGGCTTAAGAACCCCAGCTTGCTCAGCTTCTCCTCATAAGACATGCTCTAGACCCTTCACCAGCTTCATTGCTCTTCTCTGGATAAGTTCCATCAGTAAAATGTCTTTCTTGTAGTGAAGGGCCCAGAGATGGACACAGGATTAGATGTGTGCCTTGTCAGTGCCAAGTACAGGGGGCTGATCACTGGTCTAGTCCTACTGGCCACATTATTTCTGATCCAGGCCAGGAAGCCATTGGCCTTCTTGGCTACCTGGGCACACTGCTAGCTCATGTTCAGGCAGCTGTTGACCAGCACCCCCAGGTCCTTTTCTACCAAGCATCTTTCCAGCCCCTCTTCCCCAGGCCTGTATTCTTGCATGGGGATGTTGTGGCCCAAGTGCAGGACCTGGCATTATCAAATGTTTATGCCTGGAAACAAGTACTTTCACAAAAAACAGAAGAGAAATTTAATATTGTTGAGTTTTGAGAGGGCCAAAATTTTGTTCTTCTCAAGGGCCTTTCCCAATGCAAAGCTGTTATAGATTCTAAGACAGTTAAAAACTTAGGAAATGGAAACTTCTGAAAGGCCAAGGAAGTGAGTGGTTACTTAGTGATAATGTAAATAGTATTGTACCATTGTATTTAATTAGCTGAAATATTTCAAAATTTCAGCCATTTGCACTAATTATATATATTACATGTACATCTAAATTGCAAATTAGGACATATATAACAGAAAAGATAAGAAATTTTGGAGAATATGGATATATTTGGCAGCCTCTTTGCTGTAATGGGACCAATAACTTCAAGAAGTGAGGCAGCAGGTTCCCTGAGGCACACTGCTGTGCTCAAACACTAGAAACTGTTTAGCACAGATATGTATCTGAAGTATCAGCAAGAAAGCAGCTCAGCCAACTTTCTGCTTTTTACTGTGTGTTTTGTAGCACAACATAAGATACTCTGCAGGGTTTAGAATAATATTTTCCAGTAGATTTCAAATTAATACACAAAAAAGGAGGCAGCATCATTTTCCCTTTGATTTCAGATGCGAAAGTGGAGAAATGAAAGGTCAAATACCTTGCTGAATGTGAAGAGTCAAGATTTCACCTCAACATTTTATGTATATATTAATCAATAAAAATCTATGTGCAACTTCAGACTCAGGGAAACCCAATCTCCATTTCATTTCTGGATTTAAAACAGGTGAATATTTTATGAATGTTTTCATAAATGTTAAACTTCTTGCTCTCAGATGTTTCCTCTCATCTGAATCATATTTGAAAGGAAAACCAAAATGTAGAAATTTATGGATCTGGTATTTGATATCAAGATGAAAATATGAAATAGGATAAAAAAAATTATGAGAAACCTGGAAGATGAAGACTGAGTAATTTTGACTCAGAGCCTGAAGTTCCTGTCTTATCAGAATAATTTTCTTACCATGTCATCAAGCAGGATCATACATTCTGCTTTGCTTCAGCGAGGACTTATGAAATATGATGTTTATCTTAAATGCTTGTAGAAAATTGGTTGAAATTAGAAAAATGCCTGAAAAATTCTGTACATAAAATCTGCAGATATATTTTCAATGGTTGATTCCGATCAGCTTAGCCAACCAAATCTATGCATGCAGAGGGTGCTAAGGACATGCACTGATAAGCAGTTTGTTGGTACAGGTAAATGCATTTTGAAATATGCCCTTCTGTTAAAGCTTAAATGAGGGAGAAAATAGAAAGGCTGAAAACAATATGAACATACGTTTTAACTTTCTTTTGGTCCCATGTATTCTATTATCATTGAAAATTTGCCCAAAGGAATAATACAATATAGAAAAACACATACTTTGAGTAAAATAGGATTTTTGAAGTCTCCAAGATAATATTTTTTGCTGTTTAGCCATGATAGGAGAAACCTTTGTTCTGCCTGAAAGGATCAAGTATTTATTTGATAATTTTTTTTCAGGTAGTTATTTGCTGGTTCTTTTTGGCTTTCATTCTTTATGTTGAAGTTTTTTTGGTGGTGGTATTGGCTTCTTGGCTTGTGTTTTGATTAGGTTGGATTTGTTTGGGCTTTTTTTAAATGAAAATATCTGATTTCTTTTTGTATCTCTCAAGGAATTTCTCCACAATGATGTTCCCAAAGATTTCTTACTATAGCCAGAAGTTAATGAACAATTTACACAGTAATGTTAACTAAACCTTCTAAATGTTTTGTATGACAGAGCAAAAGTGATTTAATTTTAAATTAATGTAATTGATAATAATTCCCCATCTGAATCCATCAAATGACAACCACTTATTGCCTGCTCTTACATATTTGCTCTTAGATTTTGTTAACTGTATCAGAGCAGGGAATTACTTTTATTGCAGAACATTATAAAAACATAGCTAAAGACTCATTAGATGATATACAATGCATTTCTAATGCACTATTGGATGAAAACATGACTCAAGTCTCATTGGTATTGGAAACAAACAGGAAGACACAGGAAATGCTGTATACAGGAGGGCTGTGCTTCCCCTTCCAAAAAAATTCCTCATTTGAAAGCAACTGAAACATTTTGTTCTTGGCCCAAATTAAAGCATAAAGTATTCAGTAGGGTAAGAGTGAATGCATTGATAAATTAATCCACATTCTCACATATAAGGAAGTCCAGAAGTTTTCAAATAGCAGAATTGGAGGGATTACTATATGAATATTACTGAAAACAATGTTTCTATTCTTGTTTTAACTTTGAAATATTTCCTATTGTGATAAATGAAATCTCTGTTTTACCTCTTAAATCATCCTCATGAATAAAGGCAAATGCCTTAGTAAAGGATAGTTAACATGGCTTTAAGTGATTATGGATTTGTTCTTTAATGATCTACGTAGATGCTGGGATTATGTTTACTGTGTTGTGGAAAAAGAACTTTTCTCAAAGTCAGAGTTAAGGTCAAATTTTTAGGATCTGCCATTAGTAATCTCACAAAAAGTTTCTACTGGATAATATTGGGGAAAGTGAGAGGTCTTTTATAAAAACTCTATAAGGTTAAGAGTTGAATTCAAAGCAGGCTTTATATCACTGACATTTCAGTACTCCATCAAAATCCTTACCTCATCAGAACCAGTAGATTAAAATGAACTGATTTATTACAAACAGCCACATGACTACAATATAAAATCTTGAAACTTGACAGAAATGCATGTGAGAGTGAAGAAATATTTGTGAATGCACACCTGCATCTTTCATTTGTTTTTCTCACAGTCAATAATTCTCTCAAGGTGGTGACACGGTTTTGGTAATTAATAATAAATACCAAAAAACATAGGCTAATATTTGTTTATTTAGAAATTCTCCTGATTAACAATGTATTCAGAGCAATAAGGACAGGTTTCTAAAGAACTCATCA
This sequence comes from Acanthisitta chloris, assembly GCF_000695815.1. Taxonomy (NCBI): domain Eukaryota; kingdom Metazoa; phylum Chordata; class Aves; order Passeriformes; family Acanthisittidae; genus Acanthisitta; species Acanthisitta chloris. The sequence continues at coordinate 33,918 of NW_008690632.1, read as the reverse complement.
ACTAATTTGCAATAACAGCACAGTCCCACATCATCTACTATTCTTATAATTGTATTCCAGCAGGACAAGAATCCAAGAGTTCAGGTGCTCTCATCCCTAAGAACTAACTATTGATCAGAGACACTTCCTCTGCAAGCCATGTAATACCACATAAAGGTCACCATGGACAGCACAAATTGCTTTTATTGAACAGCATAGTGAAGAGACATTTAAGGCAAAAAAGCACCTTCATGTTATTTGGGCTTGTGACTGTATAGTTCATAGTTCTGAAGTCTGAAATTGTAGCACACTGGCTTGCCTGAGTACCTACTCCGTTGGGAGTTTGGTATCTCCCAAATGAATCAGGCTGAACAATCTGTTTGCACAGAACAATAAAGGATACAAAGACTTATCAAATGCACTAGCAATATATTGTCTGAACACCAACACAGCTGAAAGGGTCACTCTTTAGAAGGCAAACCTACATATGGCTATGTCAGATACTTAAAATCACTTTTTTTTTAATTTGATTGATAATAAGTGGTATATCCTGTTTCAAAACAAGTGATTTAACTAAAACAGTATTTATAATCATAAATGAATGTACCACAAAAACAAGCCCCAAAACTATCTAGGCATTCAGGCATCCTTGAGACCATGAAAAAGCTAAATTACTGTACAAGTAAGGACCTTTCTAGACAGCAAATGAAGATAGAATATATATCTATGGCCAGTGATGGCTATCCAAAGAATAGGGATAGTGAAGATGTGTAGAAATCCCCACAAAGAAGTGAAATTAAGCAAAACAGACACTTAAAGGTATCACAGGGAGCTGCAGAGAGATGAAAATGTCTGAGTGGCTGCTTAAGGAATAAAACAACAGCCCCAAATCACACTGCTGGAAATCAGCTGACAAACCTAGCTAAGTAATTCTGTCATTCAAAAACAAAAGCAGAAAGTGGAGTGTGTTTTTCAAGCTCTGCTTTGTTGTCTAGCATATACAGAGATGAGATGTGGAGACACCCAAATAGGTACACTGCATTTTTACAGCTAATTGAAGCTATCTGCATCCAAGCACAGACCTTAAATAGAAACTGATCTGATTGTTGCTCTGCTGTTTTTAAGACTGTTGCATGTATAGATGGTAAACTTGAATAAGTTTCTTTTCATATTTACCCTCAGTCATAACTCTTCAAGGGTCAGTAGCATTAGTATTTCAAAGGAATTTAAGTTTAACTCATACTGTAATAATCAAACATCATAGAGGGAAACCTGTGTGCTCTGACTTAATTTCAGATAGACTAGAACACTCTGTTTTCATTCACATTATTGATGTTTTACTTTGCATCAATATTTTTTCTAAATTTAATCAAAACAAGGCTTAGTGTTAATACTTTTCATTATTTTTTTTTCTTTTTCCTCCCATGAGGAAGATTCAATAATAGAAGGACAAAAAAGAACACCAAAAAATAAGAAAACTCTAAAGTCCAGAGTTCTACCTCTTGTGATGATCACCAAACTGCCAAATGTTAGCTAATTCTTTCTGTTTGTGAATATTTCTAATCTACAGTTTCCTAAAAGAGACAAAATTTTAAGCAAATATCAATCAAATATCAATCAAAAAACTTCTAATTAATATCACCTAAAATTGAAAATAAATTATCCATCCAACAAACACAGTTATTTTTCAGCCAAGCTTGTCCTTTAAGAAACAGTTAAAGGATAAATAGATATATAATTAATTAGATTTTATATCACTCAGTTAGTGAAAAAAATAAACCTGATAACCTTGATAGGATTTTGGTTTTGGTATTGATTTCCCTACTTTTAGCCACAGAAAATCAAATACTCTCATTCACTATGATATGATTGCAAAGTTCAAACTTCTGAGAAAATGTGAAGAAAATCAGTGTTTGCAACACAATGTTGCCTAAAAATCCAAAGGAAAAATTTCTATCACCAGGAGCCTGGGAGAAATACTACTTTAGGAAAGACTGAAAGAGTTTCTTGCATGGAGAGTTTGTTAAGTAACACAAATCATTAACATTTTCATATATTTTTTGTCCATTGTTTCCACATCCCAATCCTTCACCTACAATTCAGAGTAAATAACAAGGTCTAATTTTCTGATAGTGAGAGTGTAAAATAAATGCTTGCAGAAAAAGTTGGCAGCTTCATTGTTTAGACACTTTCAACACTAAAATAAATCATAGCAGCAGCCCAATGCTGGCCTCAAAGACCTTGTTTTTATTCTCCTTTGCACAAAGCCACCTTCTGTGCTTGCTGTGCCTGAATCCTTCTTCTAGCTAGAACAGAGGAGAGAAAGAAAAATCCATTTCAAGACAACTTTTGATATTCCAAAATTTTCTTTTATTTTTCGTTCAAACAAATGTCAGGTCTGACATTTTTTTTTTTCACTTCTGGAAAAAAAAGGAAGCATGTGAGGTGGCAGTTCATGTGGTTTCATTACTGAAGGATACTAACTCAAAAGGATGAAATGCATTGTGGGCTTCAGCTTGTCCCAGTTCAAGGATATGTTTCATCTCCAAATTAAGACATGTGGGATTCGATGTAGATGCCCACACGTGGATGTGTAATGCCATTTGAAATATCTGCTGCTGACCTCCAGCTATTGTTCCAGAGTGACACTGGACTGTCCTCAATCTTTCGCCACTTCTGTCAATTGTGTGCAGATTTTTGGATTTGGATTTTTTGGGACTCCTCAAATACTATTACACACGTATGTAAAGGCAATCAAATCCATAAAGGGGATTGCTGTGGTTTAACCCGATGGCAACTAAGCCCCACACTTTCACTCACTCACTCACTCACTCACTCACTCACTCTGCCTCAGTGGGATGGAGAAGAAAATTGGAAGAGTAAAAATGAGAAAACTCATGGCTTGAGATAAAGACAGTTTAAGAAGTAAAGCAAAAGCCATACAAAGAAGCAAAGTAAAACAGGAAATTAATTCACTGCTTCCCATGGGCAGGCAGGTGTAAAGCCATCTCCAGGAAATCAGGGCTTCATCCTGTGTAACTGACTTGGGAAGACAAACACCATCACTTCAAATGTGTGAGTAAAAATGAGAAAACTCATGGCTTGAGATAAAGACAGTTTAAGAAGTAAAGCAAAAGCCATACAAAGAAGCAAAGTAAAACAGGAAATTAATTCACTGCTTCCCATGGGCAGGCAGGTGTAAAGCCATCTCCAGGAAATCAGGGCTTCATCCTGTGTAACTGACTTGGGAAGACAAACACCATCACTTCAAATGTGTGTCCCACTTCCTCCTTCTTCCCCCCACTTTATATACTGACCATGATATGGTATGG
>NW_008690632.1:26422-30152 GCF_000695815.1 Acanthisitta chloris | reverse complement strand
CTGTGTAACTGACTTGGGAAGACAAACACCATCACTTCAAATGTGTGTCCCACTTCCTCCTTCTTCCCCCCACTTTATATACTGACCATGATGTCATATGGTATGGAATTATCTCTTTGATAAGTTGGAGTTAGCTGTACGAGATGTGTCCCCACCCAACTCCTTGTGCATCCCCAGCCTTCTTGCTGGTGGGGTGAGGTGTTGGCTCTCTATATGCACTGACCAGTGATAATGAAAAATATCCGTGTTATCAACACTGTTTTCAGCACAAATCCAAAACATAGCCTCATACTAGATACTATGAAAAAAACTACCACAGAAAAAAACAGCACAGGGATTCATTCTGAAGTTAAGATAGTTAAATTTAGGTGTTTACGTGTGAACCAGATATTCAAGCTTGCACAGTGGTCCATGGAGTGCAAGTCAGTGCAGCCAGGGATATGCAGATTACTTCTCAGTTCACTCCAAAGTAGAATGTGCTGAACTGAGCCTCTGGTCTTTACAGAGCACTTGTTACCTCCAAGTAGCTACCTAAATTCACATTTAATCAGAAGAGATTGTGTCAATACAGTCAATGGAGTCAAGAGAGGAATTCATCTTATTTTAAAGTGGATGACTATGCATTTTAGACTGCACTGTCTGTATTGACTTCCATTTACTAAAATGGAAATCCACAATCCTATGTCATAAGCTGATGTCTAACCTTGTGGACATGAAATGTCAGTGGGAGCAATCCAACATCTACTTTTAAGTCTTGATTCAGGACATCATTTTTATTCATATCAGTCTCTATAGAAACACTCAAATGCAGATTTCCTCATGCTGCCGACCAGCTGGTACATTTAAGAAGGTCTCTATTCACATTTATTAGCCTTTTTTACAGAAAGTTTGAAATAAATAATTCTCAGTCAAGAACTTCGTGTATGGCTTTTCAATCAAAGTAATCTTTTGGTGAAAATATTTTACTTGGGCCCATTAATATTATTCTTCTCTTCCAGAGACCAAGTAGGCCTCTTGCAGAAGGTGTCTAATACATTTTCTTCCTCAGTATTTCAACAAAAATGCAGAAGTTCTGAAATTCACTTTTCCAAAATTTTCCTTGCAGATGTCAAGTCTAACACCACTGAAGCTTTCAAGCCTTTTATTTGGTTAAAATAGACTATAGCCAAGAGTTTAAATTTTGGGTAGTATTGATGACTATTTCATTTCAATTTAAGAAAGAGTAATTACTTTTTCTTAAATGAAAGAGCCACAAATGAAGCATTTTCCACAAATTAATGGACATATACTTCTGCAAACCTCTTCCATTTCCTTTCCAATTTTTAGTTATAATTTCCCTGTTGTAATCAGATACCTATGCTGACAGTAAAGTCTAGATGTGTAAGGCACTTACTAAATCAGCTTTTGCAATGTTATATCTTAGGTGAACAACATTTGTTACTGGAATGCAATAAACATGGGTATCTGTGCATGCGTTGGAGTAAGTAAGCAGAATGATATAAATGGTTTTAAAAATATTTCTCAAAGAATAACATTCAAACCTTCTTGAAATATAATAGTTCAAAAAACTATTTCAAGAAAAAAAACCCCATGACTTCTAGATATTAGTGAACATTTCCATAACATGCTATTTCACTATAGGACTTATAATTGAAGCCTATATGGCCTCAATACCTTTGAAGAATATTCTGCTGATATGATTAATTATAACTGGACACAACTAATTTACGCTGTGTTACAGATGTTTTTATTTCTGGGTGCATAAAATATTAATATTGCCAATATAATAAAGATCTAGGAATCAGTATGCATTTTGTCAATTGCAAACCATTGCATGTTTTCTAGGAAAACATGCAAAAATGTACTGGAAATGTTACAAACAAATGTCCCTTGACATTCGCATACAAAAGGTTTTTAAAAGGAAATGTGTCTGAGGAAAGCTAGCTCTGAGGAGGCAACATATCATGATGAATAGGACAAAACTGTTATTTAGCTATTACTGAACAGAAGTTTTTCATAATTTTCTTGCATGCTGAAGATGAATTACAGAACAGAAACTTGAAGTCTAAACTTAATTAGCTAAGAATTGTGAGGACTTGTTTAGCTTGAAAACTATTTGACTCTTAGTTTTACTAGAGCTGATTTTTTTCATAACATCATGCAAAATGAGCACTTTTCAATAATTATGTCCTATCATATGAAACGTCAAATAATAACTTAAGAAAATGCTATACACAAATAAGTGAGTAGCAAGAGACCTCGTCAGTACATTTATGAGATAATTCCAAAAAATTCCGGGACCACAGAAAATATGCTGGAATTGTTTGTGACACCAAATAAATGACCTCATAAAACAGACCTATGTTTACTTTATAGAACTTCATAACTTGGTCTCTGAATTGATTTCTTTCTTTTTGAGAGCTAAATTTGGAGAGTAATAGAATGGCTCTGTCCTAGCTAAAGCAAACTCACATATACTCATTCACACTCCTCATCATTCTTTCCTTGATATATCATTGATTCTACAGGCAAAAGTTGCCTCATACTCTTGTTACAGTTACCCAGTCAAAGGTACCTTTAGTCTAGGCCTTTCCAGATTATGTCAACAAGAAGCATTCAATGGATGTAGAAGAGATATTTTGTCCTTGAATTTTCTTCTTGTAAATTTTATAATTTTAAAATTAATTTAAAATTAAACTTTTAAAATTTCATTTCTTTTAGAGTAAACCTCATGTTCTTTTTCAAAAGCCTTTAAAATTGGGTGATGACTTTTCAAAATCTCAGAACATTTGTCTAATGCTCATCCATCTGTGATAAAAGGCCCCGGTGAAGTTCTCTGAACTTTTTCCCTGTCCTCTAGTTTTGTAACACAGTTTTAACAAGAAGCATTTTGGTTGCCTAGGCCCAAGCTGTCTATAGACAGCCTGAAGGAATGGCTGGACATAAGCACTTTATAGATACTTCTTCAAGAGGAAAAAAGGTGTGATAATGATAAGGCTGTAGTAATAAATCTGCTTAACAATGAATATTAAACTTTTTAGAACAAAAGTAATAGTTTCATGATTCATTATTACAGAGCAATGTTTTACTGCTTTAGAATATGTTGCAGAAGTTATAATGATATAAAATTAGGATGGAGTTGACAGGAAGTCAGTAAAAATATGTGAAGTAACAAACCAGTCCATTTTCTCTGCAGAAAATCTTCATGTACACAGCAAAAGCACACATCCCTCTTAAATATGACCCAAGAATGTTTGGCAATTTAAAAGAAATTGATCATACTAATGCAATGGTATTTCAAAACTCAGTAAGTAAATCTGTGCATCAGAATCTGTCAGCTCTTTACAAAGTCAAAACTCAAAGACATTTTCAATCAAACCAGTTAGTTAACTTGAAGCTAAAAACCTTTTCATGGATAACTGCTGCATTTATTTATAGCTTAGGATTCTTGCTCTCATCACAGAATCACAGAATCATTTAGGTTGGAACAGACCTCCAAGATCATCGAGTCCAACCTTTGACTGATCACGACCCTGCTGTCTTAAATGACAGGAATTAAAGAAATGGAATTTACAGCAACTGCAATAACTCTGAAAAATATGGTTTCTGCAGTTTTGACCTATCTTGATAGACTGAAGGGAGGGCGATGAAAACTGCAATCTTAATAAATCTCCTGCAGCTAAAGATTTAAAACTCACACTGTTTTAAATTAGTGAGGACAGCAATATTT
>NW_008690632.1:15731-26375 GCF_000695815.1 Acanthisitta chloris | reverse complement strand
AGGAAACACTTTAGAAGACTTCAACTTATGACCACAGAAGTTGCAAACTAGCACTTAAACCATGTATAAGTAGGAAGGTTTGTATATTGAACAAATAGACAAGTAAAATTGATTGTCATTTCTGCCTTTGATCTTTCCAGAACCAGAAAGCTACATGTGGATTACAAGCAAAAGAAGCCTAGAAAGGACAGGAAATAGAGACAGCACACACACCGTTGTCCCTGCATGCTTGGTGGCAGTCCATCATATACAGTGCTTTCCAGCAGGTTGTCTATGTGACATCTTTCTTACTTATTTGTTTTTTTGCCTGCTTGCTTGTTTTCTAACAGTGCTTTCCAGCAGGTTGTCTATGTAAAATAGCAGCTAGGAAGATGTGGATCCAGGTGACATCTTTCTTACTTATTTGTTTGTTTGCCTGCTTGCTTGTTTTCTGCTTCGAAGGAGAGTTGGATGGTTAGCTCACAGAAGGAGTAAATGTCATCAGCAGAGGAAGCAGTTACCAATAACAGCTTCAGCCACAACAAAGAATCAAAGTCCATCAGCTCTCTTGCCACTAGGTTTGTTTATTTCCAAAACATGATTTATACTATGCTGAAGCAGCTTTACAAACCCAATGCTATGCTCAGTATGCTTTCTCCTCATGTCCTGGTGTTTAGTTGCATGCTGAAGCTAATCTATGCTTTCAAAAGTGGTGATATGATTGACCCAAATAATTATCAGCCTATCCCATTACTCCCAGTTGACTCTGAAATCACTTTAGAAGGTGTGGCTCAGGTTCAAGGGACAGTCTACTAGAAAGACCATAATATTTTCTATCCATATCGAGTAGGTTCTGTAACTAAATGAGATGCCTTATTTGCTAGAGGCTCACATTCACATGGACTTCATCACTGAAAAAGTGAGAGTGAGATAAATAAATCTTCTAATGACTCACACCACCCCACTGTTGTAATGGATTTGAACAGTTTAATAAGAATTTGATGGGAAAAAGTGCAGGAACTAAGCTCATCTGTGAATTTTCAGAGTTGTAGGAAGGACATTTTTGTGTAGATGAACAGCAACAGTGCCTACCTTTTTTTTTTGACTACAAAGTAGCAGGTAACTTGCATTGATTTTGACTACAGGGTAACAGATAGCTTCCAACCACCTTTACATGTGGAACTACAAAATTTAGCTAGTTTGGAATTAGAATAGGAGCCTTCAATGTAAAAGAAGAATTAGTGTTCCAAAAGAAATATTATTTCCTTTAAATCAACATGATCCAATTATTTAGGCACAGAGACAATCCAGGAGGGTATCTGCAGTCATTCAAATTATATTGACTGGTGATGCTGAGCAAGTTAAAATGGTGTAAACACAGCTTATATGAATAAGAATTAATCAGAAATTTTCCAAAGCAATACTGTTTTTTTTCTAGAAAAATAATCACAGGAATACGTCAAAAGATGAACACTTCTGGCAATATTTATAAAGATATATTTATAAAGAAATATTTCAACACTTTGTGATTACAGCACTCTTCTTTTCATGTAAATATTCTTTTGATATAATAAAAGGTGAAAAAATGTCAAAATAATACATTTCAGTAGACTGAAAGTAATTTAAGGCCCAACCCTAAGCAATCATAATTTTATATTGTGAAACATTTCTACAGAAAGCTATAGTGTGTTGATTTGGAAAAAAAAGAGCAACAAAAAAGATGTCATATGACTCATGAAATGCAAAACTACTTCAGACCAGTCTTATAAAGGAATTAAAAGTGAAGGTTAATGTCCTTTGGATGACACATGCTCCAAATTTGGTGTCCTGGCCATATTCCAAAATGGATAATTACATTCTGCTTACCTGTTATCCTCCTGCTGTTTTTCTTGTAAGATGCATTTTTTGTTACATCCTGTTCCAAAATGTTGTTAATGATGCTGTCTTCACAACACTGTTCTTTTCTCTTTTTTCTTTTTAACCATTAAAAATTGCACTTTCTATAGAACACATCTTAAACAACAAGCAATACAAGATAAACTCTGACACCTAATAATGACTCATTCTATAGCATCAAATCTATCTCTTTTTCAGCCTTCAGCAATATGAAATAAACTTTGCAAAATAATCCACAGCACCTGTCATGATAGAAAACTCTGAGTTCAAATAACCTCAAGAACACCCAAGAACAAAAATGAAATCTAGAGAATTCTTCTTGACAGGTGCAGCTAGTGTAAATTATGATCAAAGATTTAATTGGTCCTACCACAAAGAGAAGGACTTCATTCCTGTGTAAATTTTCTTTACTAAAGTTTCGACCATTTGAAATATTAATGTTATTATGCAATTATCTAAACAAATAAAAATCTGCTGTCTCTATTATCATCTATCTCTTTTGATTAGTTCTATTCTTGATCAGTACCTAGTCAGGTAATTAGCAAAATTCTAATATATGGGAGTAATTTTTACATATATTACCTTTATTTAAAGTTGGAAATTCTACTTTTTGAATAGCTCCCTATAGCACTATAGCAAAATACTATTTCATTTTTCAAGTTCTATGTCCAGTCAAGTTCCCTGTACATGTACTTTCACTACTAGATATTCTGTTGGTCTGGTTTCCATCTTCATCTTCCAGGCAAAACTTTCAATGCTTGTAGGCCCAAGTATCTTTTCTGGTAGGCTTAAATACTTGTGGAAGACACTGGACGTTTGTGCTATACTTCTGTGGCACTTTGCAGCTCTTGGGGGTTTCAGCTATTCATGTTATCCCACAATTAAAATTCTAATAATTAAAGCAGTTATACTTTATTAATAAAGTTTCAGAGTTTAAACATACTGATGGATAACCACAAATTGAACAAGTCCTGGGCAATGGGAATTACAAAAGAAATATGTAGAAATAAATATGCAGTCTGTTCTCTGGGCAATGGGCACAAGTTCTTCCATGGAGAGTGACAGTAAGTGGTGCTTTGATTTTAAGAAAAGAGAACTTGTATATTTGCCTTCCTTTCCTTTCCCTTCCCTCGTTTCAGCCAATGTGGCTGTCAGAGCTTTCCAAATAAGTTATGCATTATAAAGACAGAGATTCAACCATTGTTATTAATAAATGTGAAATCAAAAATGTTTACATGATTCCAAAATTTTGGCATATGCCTTTGGGAAAGGTGTATCTCCTTCCAGCAGGGATTTTGAAACTGGTATTTAATTTCCATTTTTGAGTCTATATAGAGCGATGTGTTCTCCAAACCTTTGGCGTGCCTGGCTTTCATATGATAATCAGAACTGCCATATGTTTAAGAGATTTGCTTCTCACTTAACTGCTTTAACTTGCAGAAATAATCAGCATGACTCAGAGCCAAATTCAATGGCTTGATGAAAAGAACACTCACGAAGCAACTGTCCATCAGTTTTTCATACTGTGACAAAACGCTTTTCATTTTACTGCAATTATTTTAAGCAGTTGTGTGTTCACAGCATTCTGTTTCAAACTTCTTTTAGAGAAAAGAGCAGAGTTAATTTCAATGAAATAACTGTTGTAGTTATGTCCATATTTTATGAGCATGATAAACAAAACTCAAGTTACTATAGACTAAAATACTAATTTAGCTCTCCAAATCACATATACAGTCACATTAGAAATAGAATAGCACCTGTCCCAATTCACAATGGTATAAAACTTAGAGTTGTGTCACAAATGAAAACCTAGTGTAGATATGTTTTGCTGAATGAAAAACCTGACCAGGAGATGCTCTCCAAATCACATGTAGCTTCCTTGTGTTCCTGCTTGAGTACTGTTTCAAATGTAAGCAGTGAAATGAAAAGATGGATTATTTTTTGGGCATGATTCATATACACTAAGGCAGACATTTAAGGTCTTCATTAGGAAAATCTAGGTTTTAGGCTTTGCATGCCTGACACAAAAGTTACTGAATCTTTAAAATCACTGCATTTGATTAAGCCCTAATTGAGCTTCACCTGCTGGTTCATCTTAACAAAATTAGAATTTGTGATTTTCTCTAAGAGGTACCTTCATTTCTTATCCTGTTCCCACACAAATTGTAAAAAGGGAAGGCAATAAAGGTAACTAGTAGTTAAATATTGTATAATTTTTACTTATAGAAGCAAAAAAAAAGCACTCTTTTCACCTTACTAAGAATCTTCTCACAAAATTATACATATAGTATAGAATCAGTATTAAAACCAACATAGAAATGCCAGAAAAATACCAAGACATAAATCACTTAATCAAAAACTGCTTAGGTTTTCTTGTAAAAATGAACCAAATGTTATATTTGAAAAAAAATCAATAACTTCACTGCAAAAACTATTTAGCTAAAACATTATTTTTATCCAGGAATCAGATACATTAATATCGGATTTGGTTTGTATTTCAATTTCAGTGATCAAGCTTGACTTTCTTTTTATGAACTTATTTTAAGAAGGAAGGTAAGCTTACTTTGTATGTTAATGTCCTTGTGGCATTTAAATAGGCATAAAAGTCAAATGGCATCAGCTGAATTATTTTCTATTGGGGCTATCTTATGTTATTTTTATCATGGCAGAAACCAGATAGAGCTGGTCATATAGCATTTTATATATAGCTATGTAACATATATATACACCTTTGCTTTGCTTATTTTGGTGCACATTTAAAACAGAATTTTAGAGCACAAAAGAAGAGCCCAGGCAACTAATTAACACAAGAACTGATCACAGTGAATTGACTGAATAAGAGTGATCAAACCATAATTACATTTAAATGTTAGGTGCTATCAAGAGTTACAGTCACATAAGACTTCAGGGAAGGAGGTACTGGTAAAATATGACAGGTCCTAGTGCTAACATGAAAGGTTGCCATGTCTTAGAAGTAACATGAATGTTACTTAAGGAAATGATAATACTTTTGCAGGAGAGGCAGTATAATTATCTCACATCTTCTTAGCTCAGGATTTTTACACCTTCTGCTGAAGCTGCCAATGTTGGCTGCTTTGACAAACCCATTACTGAATTGCTTGAGCAACCGTGCAGCCCCGTAATATGGTGTTGCCATTGCTGGTAACAGGTCATGATGCTTGTAGCTTTGTTTTACTTGGTTCAGCTGTAATAATAATTTCTCTAATTGATCAGTAGTCTGTATCTAATTTGTTTTAATTCTGCTTATCTTTGTATGATACAACCGGAGCTCTACACAGCAACAACAGGCAGATTTTTCAGGTGGAATGAGATATTTACAACTAACAGGATACACTGTAGAGAAATACAGACTTGGTATGATAGCACAGGCCTTGAGAAGTGCAGCGAAAGGATGCTAAAGTATTCTACCTTTAGAATACGCTTTATGATTATTTATATTCTTTAATTAGACTAAAGATTTACATCATGCTAACAACAAACATATGACATATATATATACTTATCCACACTTATACATAGTGTGCTCTATTTCTTGGACAAAAGCAGGATTATAAACACATTTGTATATGTTCATTTACTTACATGCTATATTTAGATGTTTAGATAGATGCTAGATATTTTGGCATATGGTTGGGAGAAGGGTGAACCATATCTAAGCACTTTGCACTTTGTAGCGAAAAGTGATTTTTCACTCAGCCATTGTAATTCAGTCCATTCAGTATAATGCCTGTTAGTTTTTCAGTTTTTCAGTTTTCTTCAGTTGAGACATGAGTTGCATGAGAAGTGATACTCAGTTCAAAAAATATAAAAGATGTTAGTTTTTTAATGATGAAATATCTTGTCATAGTTTTCATTGATAATTCAGTCACATAATTTGATGCCCTAATATAAGCAAAGAATCATTGCCTCATTTATAATGCTAATTTCATCTTTTGATTTGTTTAAAATACCTGATGTTGTTGGAAAATCTAGTTATTGTCTATAGAAGAAGTACTTGGTTAATCATTGATAATGGTCAAAATATTGTAATATACAAAATTGAGAATACAAGAAAAAACACATTTTCATCAAAATAACTGAATAGAACCAGTTATAATCTAGCATTAATTTGGTTTTATAGAAGCATATCTATCTGTCTATCTATCTGTCTATCATCTTTACATTTATCAACACTTTAAAAACATTACCTTGATTTCCTATACATAAAACAGTCAGCCAACAGAAGAAGCAGATATGTGGAAAGTCAGGATTAGTTCATGACAGACTTTTACATGCTACTTTTCTTACGCACATTTCTTCCCATTTATTTCTCAATTTCCACTCTTCAACAGATAAAAAATAATCCACTATGCTATATAAGATAATTCCCAATCCCTTTTTCTGAGAAATCACTGATCAAAGAAATAAAGGTTATTGTAAAAACAGGTTTTCTTTTTTTACCTGTGTATGAGATTGGACTTTGCAAAACAATGATGAAAGAGGTTGAGAGATGACTAAATAGGAGAAGATATTGTAGAATGGGACTACATTAAAACTTGTGGAGCTCAGATTGTATTAACATTCCCTGGACTAAGCAAGCTGTTCAGAGATACCTCCCTTGAATATTTGGGACTCCATATCTAGAAAAGTGAGTGCAGGAACCAGAGGAAGTGATGGAGATCTGGTGAGCAATTCCCCATTACCTGGCTCAAGGCTGTAGCTTGTTCTCTTTCATGCAGTGAGAACATTGACAACCATTTTCTCTCTTTTTAAACAGACCAAAGGATTCTTTAGAATGAAACATTGTATTAGAGGAAAGTTCCTATCTTTATCTTTGATACTTAAGTTGCTCTGTCCATTTGATTCACCTATGCCTTCATCTGTACCTCAACTTGTCAAAATTGTGTCTGGGTTTAGCCAGAGATAAGCACTGTGACTAAGATAGTATCTTGAGGTGCTGGAATTTTATCTTTAGCTAACAGCTTGCTTACCACAAAGAAATAAAAATCAGGCATTACTGTTAGCTCATCCTCAAGTGCCTGGACACACTGAAATGCTAAAAACCTGACATCCTTTCACTCTAATGTCTTGTGTAACAGGAAAAGTACTGTCAGAGTTTTGGACAAGGCAAATTCATCTGGGGCAACAGTGCTTAGACCAGTGACTTTCACCAAAGCACGTGTTACTCGTTTTTGATATTCTCATATCTCTAATTTTAAGGGCATAAAATTACAGTGTAAATTTTAATGAGGAATGCACTAGTGGAGTCACGTGCTTTATAGGATACAAAAAAGTCTTGATCGGTTATTTTTTTTACTAATCCGGATGATTGTTTCACTTTCCTCCAATATCTTTCTCACAGCAGTTAGTAGAGAGTTGCTGTACTACATAATGCTTTTAATATATTGATAAAGTTTCATTAATCAAAATCTGTCAGAACCTCACTGCCAGCTACCAGTAACAGATTTTGTCCCATTTTTTTTAAATGTAGAAGATTGCATTTGAAACAGTAATTGGAATGGCATTACCCTAATATTTGCCAAGAATACAGCAGTAACATAATCTGGATATTCAGTATACTTAAGTGTTAACATAACCATGAAAATATTGCTTCTATGTATGTAATACCAAAATTTCATGTTGATATGTTTGAATACATCTTTGTCAGTCAGATGTGCCAATATCACAGGAGCTGCTAAGAAGATATTTTAGCTATGTCATGTAAAATAGCATTGATGTAATTTCTGCCTTGGAGACATATAACTGTACACCCAACTAGTTCTCTGAACTTGTATTAATTGCACATTGCATTGACAGATTTGCTTTTTTCTTGAGAGTGTAGATTTGAGATTTTCCTCCTTTTGCTACACCCTAAAGAAATAGTCAGATCTCTTACATACAGTGGATGAATGATGCTCTTTCTCTACCCCCTAACACACTAGCACACTGCACAGAGCCACATTTTAGAGAAAAGTCCATTGTTTCATTGCAATGTCAGAGATATTTTTAGGCATAAGTGCTTTGCTACATTAGGGTCTTGTACCTATGGAGAGAGAGTTTTTGCAACTTACTCCTTCCCAATTTTCTAATACACTCATTGTTTTGTTTACAGCCTTTCGTTTTCACCTGGTCTTACAGCCATCTTTGCAGAGTCCAAAGTGCAGTTTCTATAGTACCATTTTGGAGCAGGAGTGCCAAGTAAGTCTCTGACAGATATAAAAAGGAAAAAATAAAACATTAGTGCTCGAATCTCTGAAAAGGTGCATCTACTCTACAGGCATATATTGTGAGAATACCAGCACCAGTGAGAGGTTTAAAAGTCTTGTTAAGACTTTGGGTCCTGCTTACCTTTTTATCAGATGGAAAGCCAAAAAAAAAGTAAATAAAAAACCCAATCCTATAGAAGTAGAAAGAAAGAAAATAAAAAGCTATGAGTCTGGCTAAGTATGATAAAATGGTGTGAATCAAAGACATGGTCTGATTGGTGGCTGAACAATTATCAAGAGGTAGATAAGCTGCTGTCTGACATTCTCAGCTTTGTAAACTTGAACACTTCTATACTTACTAGGCCCCAAAGGTGTCTGCCAGATGTCTTGATTGAAAACGTACTGCATGGAAGAAAATTTAAAGGGCAAGTCACTAAAACAAATCCCTGCATTAATCTCTAGTGTTTTTATCACAAATGTTGAACTGTTTAATATTTTGCAAAATAAAGAATAAACATATTAAGAAAAGGAAGAGATAATTCCGTAAATCTTGCATAAAAATATTGGTTTTGTCTCATGCACAATTTTAATCCACAAAGATAAATGTACTTTAAGGCTGAATAAATAGGAAAGTGCTGTTTAAAACAGATAACATTATAGGCTTGAATACTGCAAAGTAATTAAAGGATATAATACCCCATTATAAAAGATCAATATGCACTTGAGATCAGGGCAGGATCTATTTCTGAAATGATATAGCACACACTGATTTTTATCACATTTTCAGTATTGATCTGATGTGAAGCTTCTTCATCTGACTTCACAGCTTGTTGTTTGCAGAGGTTTGAAGGCTGCCTCTGTGCCTCCAGAGTGAAATTAAAGTCAAGGTTGTTTGCATGTCTACATAAACTGCTGTTAGCAGGTCTCAGTCACAGATTCTTCAGTAAACAAGCTGTGTATTCATTTCAAATTATCAGTTCCAGCTCTGTTTTAACAATTTCTTAGAAACTGTTATTCATGAGAAATTCTTTGATGGGAAGGGTGAGTGCAAGAATCACACAGCTATAGCATATTACTTTCTCTTATGTGTTGTTTATCTCCTATGTATGAAGAAGCTCTTTACAGAGTTCTGATCAGAAAAATGCTGGTGGAGGAATTTTGGCAATGATTCTTAATTGGCTTTACTACAGCTAGATATAGTTGGCATCAGCAATTATTTGAATAAAAATACCTGAATGAAGGGAATGACAAGGAATTAAAGGAATGACAAGGAAGCTTTTCAGCATTGCTTAGTAACAAGACAACCAACAGCAAAGGCCAATCTCATTTTTCTTAATTGATTGGAATTAGAAACTCCTGAAAGACACCTACAGACTTTCATTTACTTATGGGCCTGAGATATGTTTTTAATTTCACCCCATGAAATACGAGAGGACCAAGACCTTTGGACAGTGGCTGGTGGCACTTACAGTCATTGGCAGGGTTAGAGGTTGGACACCAAAACTCTAATTCTCAAAACTACTGCCACACAGCCTCCACACAGCATTTCAAGTCCACAGATTCAGGTGACAGTAGTTAACTTTTATTCTAACACCAAGGGAATTTTAAAGCTTTCTTCAAGCTATGACAAGGGAAGACTGACAGTACCAAATAATGTGCTTAAACCATATTGGGATTTATAAGACACAGAAGTAGTGTCATTTGTTTGTACTAAGTATCTATATGCAAATGTGTTACATAAAAGAGGAATAGAAGAGAAGATGTTTCTCTCTTCTCCCCATGTAGCTGGCATTTCAAAGGTTATATGTCAGTTTGAAAGACCTGGGTTCAAGTATGAATTTTTGTATTTGCGATCTTCTGATCATCATTACCATGAGGTTAAGCTGTTTTGAAATGTCATCCATCACCCTTGTAAAGGGCTCTGGAACCACTGGGTCAAACTCACTGGCTTGAATGCTGATTGCAGTCGTTGTAGAGTTCAAATAATTACCTATAAAATATATTCACACTCCCCTCGGAGGAAATGAGGTGTGTGTGGGAGGCAAGACAGAGGCATAGGCTCTCATGGGCGTGGTGAACTTTGAATTTTTTTGCATGAAGCAGAACAGCTTCACAAAAAGTGACTGAGAGTGAGAGTGCTGCTCCCCACTCAGTGCCTTCTGCCTGCTGGTTAGGCCACTCCTGTGGGAGGTGAGATACAGGTTTTGGTGTCCAGGACTCCCACATCCTATAGAAGGTCTCTGATGCTCCAGTATGAAATAAAAGGATCACAGCAACAGATCCTCCTCCAGCTGTCTCTTGCAAAATACAGTGACTCATGCTCCATTTAGAAGGAGAGGTGATCCCCACTCAGTGCCTTCTGCCTGCTGGTTAGGCCACTCCTGTGGGAGGTGAGATACAGGTTTTGGTGTCCAGGACTCCCACATCCTATAGAAGGTCTCTGATGCTCCAGTATGAAATAAAAGGATCACAGCAACAGATCCTCCTCCAGCTGTCTCTTGCAAAATACAGTGACTCATGCTCCATTTAGAAGGAGAGGTGAAAGATATGCCACAAGAAGGCT